>NC_042957.1:64806846-64906846 GCF_901001165.1 Salmo trutta | reverse complement strand
TACAAAAACACACTCAGTGAAATACAGCCTGTTGGACAGTGCCAGCTCCATTCAGACAGACAGACAGACAGACAGACAGACAGACAGACAGACAGACAGACAGACAGACAGACAGACAGACAGCATCCCTCTGGGCACTAATGCATAGACCAGTTGTTGTTGGGATTTTTGTCCGGCTGCTGTGACAAGTCTGGATGGGCATACGTAAACACTCCTTTAATGTTAGCATACTTCCTCCGTCAGTTAGCCTGATTGAACCCTGACTCACAGCTAAGTGCTCAGCGTGTCCTTAGCCTGGTTTGCTAGAAGCTGGGGAGAAGATCCAGGACTGGGAAGGAGACTAGTGCTTCCTGGAAAGACCTGGGCCCACTACTGCTTAATGCTTGGCATCGGCAGGCATCACTGTAGACGATGACGGTGGTGATGATGATGTGTGTGTTTGGCAGACATTTTAAAGAGGTGTCTCTGTGAGTGTATACAGATGGTCCCTGATGCTTAGTAATGAGGTGTGGTGTGTGTGTGTGTGTGTGTGTGTGTGTGTGTGTGTGTGTGTGTGTGTGTGTGTGTGTGTGTGTGTGTGTGTGTGTGTGTGTGTGTGTGTGTGTGTGTGTGTGTGTGTGTGTGTGTGTGTGTGTGTGTGTGTGTGTTCTGCCAGTGGGGAAATGTGCCAGAATGGGTACACATCAGAGTAGCCAACTGTAAACAGAGATATCCATTCTGCTGGCATTGCAGTATCAAGGCTAGACTTAATATAAACACTTTATACATATCAATAAAGAGCACTGCCAGCTGCAGAACCTCTATTGAGTATCACTGATGCTTAAATGTGTGGTTGGTCCTGGTCCAGTATAGTGAAGTCAACAAAGGTCATTTTTTAAATTGGTTAACCTGATTGATTGATTGATTGACAGATTCTGACAGTGCTGCTGTGGTCCACTCTGCAGGTACAAGATGCTGTGCCAGGAGGAAGGGGAGTACTACAACGTTCCCATCCCTGAGATCGACGACGTCAACATGGAGCTCAGGCATAAGTTTGAGGTGAGGAGAAGAGTATCGTGGGATTTGTAGTCCATCGACTACCCACTGGGAAAGACATTAGAGAGTGTGTGCGTGTGAAATTCTAGGTTTGACATATTTCTTTATTAGATCTCTGGATGGAATACTGTCACATTGTTGAATAACAATCTTGCCTCCCACCAAGCAGTCTTCTCACTGTCACACTCACACTCACGCTCACACAAACACACACACACCCACACATAAATACTTAAACACTCTCCCTTAACAAATTTATTATTTCCTGATTCCAGAGCTCTCTGAGATACTGAGCCACCATGGTGAAGTTGTCTGTCCTCTCTCTCCTCTTTAGCTGTGTGGTTGAATATTACTCTCTCCTCTTTAGCTGTGTGATTGAATATTACTCTCCCCTCTTTAGCTGTGCGGTTGAATATTACTCTCCCCTCTTTAGCTATGTGATTAAATATTACTCTCCCCTCTTTAGCTGTGTGATTAAATATTACTCTCCCCTCTTTAGCTGTGTGATTGAATATTACTCTCCCCTCTTTAGCTGTGTGATTGAATATTACTCTCCCCTCTTTAGCTGTGTGATTGAATATTACTCTCTCCTCTTTAGCTGTGTGATTGAATATTACTCTCCCCTCTTTAGCCATATTACTCTCTCCTCTTTAGCTGTGTGATTGAATATTACTCTCTCCTCTTTAGCTGTGTGATTGAATATTACTCTCTCCTCTTTAGCTGTGTGATTAAATACTACTCTCTCCTCTTTAGCTGTGTGATTGAATATTACTCTCTTCTCTAGCTGTGTGATTAAATATTACTCTCTCCTCTTTAGCTGTGTGGTTGAATATTACTCTCCCCTCTTTAGCTGTGTGATTGAATATTACTCTCCCCTCTTTAGCTGTGTGATTGAATATTACTCTCTCCTCTTTAGCTGTGTGATTAAATACTACTCTCTCCTCTTTAGCTGTGTGATTGAATATTACTCTCTTCTCTAGCTGTGTGATTAAATATTACTCTCTCCTCTTTAGCTGTGTGGTTGAATATTACTCTCTCCTCTTTAGCTGTGCGATTAAATATTACTCTCTCCTCTTTAGCTGTGTGATTGAATATTACTTGGAATGGATGCTCTCAGAGTACTACTAGCCTTTTTCTATTTTCCTCTCCTCTTTCACATTTCTCTTGTTCTATCTATTTTCCTCTGTCTCTTAATCCGTACAAACTACTGACACAGTACCACAGAGCAAAACCATATGACCTCATATCCTCGCGTCGTCTCCTGTCCTGAAACAAAGTCTCCTGAGACCTACATGAAGTTGGGTTGTTTGAATTCTCACGTCGCTCTATTCAAAAGCCTTCACATCCCTCCGAGGCCAGGGTTTTCACAAGTCTGGGTGGGTTGCCTCGGAAACCAGAACATCATCATCAGGAAGAGAGAGAGAGAGTGAATGAGAGAGAGAGAGAAAAAGAGAGCAAAAGAGTGAGCGAGAGAGAGAGAGAGAGAGAGAGAGAGAGATGCCTCTACAGGTGTATAGTATCATTAGAATGTAACTACTGTAGCTCTTGAGCATGGTGTCCGTTGCAAATTGTGAGAGATGGTTTGACCTTCTCTGTATGTGCTGATAATGCCATCCTTTATTAAAAATAAGCTGTTAATAATCATGGATATCGAAGCGCCTTAAAGGGGTGCTGGGGACTTACATCGCTGGCCTTACTACCACTGTAGCTTCTCTTTCCTGTCTCTTCTAGGCCTGCCAATTAAACCACTACCTCAAGGTAGCTCTTCTGCCCCCCCCACCTCTCCTTTAAACATCCCTCCTTTTCCCACCCTTCTCTATCAGCTCTGCAGTCTCCTCCTGTCTTGAGATGCTGAGTTTGTACAGGTCAGGTCATGTGGTCAGGAACAATTCCAGGCCTTACCTGTTAGGTGTCTGCTACGCAAGAGACATTCTCACCTTTTCACTATTACATCACACATTGTACACACACACACACAGACACACGCATAAACACACACACACAAACACACAAACAGCGTTGATGTTAGTAAATCTGTGGACCACACAGACCTCTGGAGGGGTCCTCATCCTCACCATCTCAGGCTCAGCAATACACTGTCATTGCCCAGGAGAGCAACACTACGGCTCCTCATTGGCTAAGACTGGCTATGACCCCTCCTTATTGGCCAGTAGTGTGGTCCGCAGCCCGCCTTCTATTAGTCCATCACAAGCCTAGACTATAGAAGGCTAATAAGTGGTTAAGCACGTGGGCATGTGTATAGTGATGTACTGTCCAGTACATGCATGCCTTGGTGTGTGCACACACTCTCCTCCACAAGGTGGCGACATTGGATTGGATTCAATTGTATAGGTTTGTGTGTGTGTGTGTGTGTGTGTGTGCGTGCGTACGTGCATGGTTGTGTGCGTGTGCGTGTGTTGTTGTGTGTGTGTGTGCGTGTGCGTGTGTGTGTGTGTGCGTGTGCGTCTGCGTGTGTGTGTGTGTGTTGTACACTCATTTATCAAACTCACTGCTGATGAACAAGAGATTTAAACTCTATGGTCAAATGCTCTCAAAATCTATTGTATGTTTCACATTGTCTAACTTCTCATCTACGTTAAGCTTTTTTGTTGTACAAACTAAACTTCAGGTGCCAACACATCACATTTAACCATCATTAGAAAGCATTTAAATCATAATATCAGCTAACATGAAACTGTAGTAACATTTAAGTACTAAAAGTGCCTTTTTAATGCTTTCCATACAGAAAAAAAGGAAACATTGCACCTTGTGTTTTAACTGCCATTCTGATATTGACCACTAGAGCTAGCTGCTCATTTTCATACCAATAGCCACTAGACTGAAAACCAATAACACTACCTAACACTACCAACCCATTTAGTCAACATTAATGTCAACACACCTACCTATAATCTCCCTGTAGGTCTAACATGATGATGTTCTGAAGGTCATGGCTGTTGTTGGTGGTGTGTCGGTGCAGTAAAGGGCAGGTCCCTATGCTCTGCTTGCATTAGTCTCTCCTGTCTATAGAATTGTTTAGCGTCTGTCTCTGAGCAATCATACATCGGTGAGTCAGCCTTTATTCACCACTTCCACTGAGATCTCCCAGTCTCTCTCTGCATCCTGCTACAGAATCTGGGTCTAGAACCGCTGGCAACCACCATAAGAGCCACTTGAAAATGAATGCTCTGTGCATCTTCCAAAGTCACCAGCGACTTTATTATACGATTTTGAACAATTTTTATTTTATTTGTTATTTTATTTCACCTTCATTTAACCAGGTAGGCCAGTTGAGAACAAGTTCTCATTTACAACTGCGACCTGGCCAAGATAAAGCAATGCAGTGCGACACAAACAACAGCACAGAGTTACACATGGAATAAACAAACATACAGTCAATAATGCAATAGAAAAAAAGTCTATATACAGTGTGTGCAAATTAGGTAAGATAAGGGAGGTAAGGCAATAAATAGGCCATAGTGGCAAAATAATTACAATTTAGCAATTAAACACTGGAGTGACAGATGTGCAGAAGATGAATGTGCAAGTAGAGATACTGGGGTGCAAAGGAGCAACAACAAAAAAAACAGTATGGGGATGAGGTAGTAGTTTGGGCTATTTACAGATGGACTATGTACAGATGCAGTGATCTGTGAGCTGCTCTGACAGCTGGTGCTCAAAGTTAGTGAGGGACACATAAGTCCCCAGCTTCAGTGATTTTTGCAATTCGTTCCAGTCATTAGCATCAGAGAACTGGAAGGAAAGGTGGCCAAAGGAGGAATTGGCTTTGGGGGTGACCAGTGAAATATACCTGCTGGAGCGCGTGCTACGGGTGGGTGCTGCTATGGTGACCAGTGAGCTGAGATAAGGCAGGGCTTTATCTAGCAAAGACTTATAGATGACCTGGAGCCAGTGGGTTTGGCGACGAAAATGAAGCGAGGGCCAGTCAACGAGAGCATACAGGTCGCAGTGGTGGGTAGTATAAGGGGCTTTGGTGACTAAATGGATGGCACTGTGATAGACTGCATCCAATTTGCTGAGTAGAGTGTTGGAGGCTATTTTGTAAATGACATCGCCAAAGTCAAGGATTGGTAGAATAGGCAGTTTTACTAGGGTATGTTTGGCAGCATGAGTGAAGGATGCTTTGTTGTGAAATAGGAAGCCGATCATAGATTTAATTTTGGATTGGAGATGCTTAATGTGAGTCTGGAAGGAGAGTTTACAGTCTAACCAGACACCTAGGTATTTGTAGATGTCCACATATTCTAAGTCAGAACCGTCCAGAGTAGTGATGCTGGACAGGCGGGCAGGTGCTTGGAGCGTTCGGTTGAAGAGCATGCATTTAGTTTTACTTGCATTTAAGAGCAGTTGGAGGCCACGGAAGGAGAGTTGTATGGCGTTGAAGCTCGTCTGGAGGTTAGTTAACACAGTGTCCAAAGACGGGCCAGAAGTATACAGAATGGTGTCGTCTGCGTAGAGGTGGATCAGAGAATCAGCAGCAAGAGCGACATCATTGATGTATACAGAGAAAAGAGTTGGCCCGAGAATTGAACCCTGTGGCACCCTCATAGAGACTGCCAGAGGTCCGGACAACAGGCCCTCCGATTTTGCACACAGAACTCTGTCTGAGAAGTAGTTGGTGAACCAGGCGAGGCAGTCATTTGAGAAACCAAGGCTTTTGAGTCTGCCGATAAGAATGTGGTGATTAACAGAGTCGAAAGCCTTGGCCAGGTCTATGAATACAGCTGCACAGTAATGTCTCTTATCGATGGAGGTTATGATATTGTTTAGCACCTTGAGCGTGGCTGAGGTGCACCCATGACCCGCCCGGAAACCAGATTGCATAGTAGAGAAGGTGTGGTGGGATTCGAAATGGTCGGTGATCTGTTTGTTAACTTGGCTTTCGAAGATTTTAGAAAGGCAGGGCAGGATGGATATAGGTCTATAACAGTTTGGGTCTAGAGTGTCTCCCCCTTTGAAGAGGGGGATGACCGCTCTAGCTTTCCAATCTTTGGGGATCTCAGACGATACGAAAGAGAGGTTGAACAGGCTAGTAATAGGGGCTGCAACAATTTTGGCTGATAATTTTAGAAAGAGAGGGTCCAGATTGTCTAGCCCTGCTGATTTGTAGGGGTCCAGATGTTGACCAGGGTAGGGGTGGCCAGGTGGAAAGCATGGCCAGCCGTAGAAAAATGCTGATTGAAATTATTGTGGATTTATCGGTGGTGACAGTGTTTCCTAGTCTCAGTGCAGTCGGCAGCTGGGAGGAGGTACTCTTTTTCTCCATGGACTTTACAGTGTCCCAGAACTTTTTGTAGTTTGTGCTGCAGGATGCAAATTTCTGTTTGAAAAAGCTAGCCTTAGCTTTCCTGACTGCCTGTGTAAATTGGTTCCTACCTTCCCCGAAAAGTTTCATATCGCGAGGGCTATTCTATGCTAATGCAGTACGCCACAGAATGCTTTTGTGCTGGTCAAGGGCAGTCAGGTCTGGAGTGATCCAAGGGCTATATCTTTTCCCGGTCCTACATTTTTTGAATGGGGCATGCTTATTTAAGATTGTGAGGAAAGCACTTTTAATGAATAACCAGGCATCTTCTACTGACGGAATGAGGTCAATATCCTTCCAGGATACCCAGGCCAGGTCGATTAGAAAGGCCTGCTCGCTGAAGTGTTTTAAGGAGCGTTTGACAGTGATGAGGAGTGGTTGTTTGACCGCGGACCCATTACGGATGCAGGCAGTGATCGCTGAGATCCTGGTTGAAGACAGCAGAGGTGTATTTGGAGGGCAGGTTGGTTAGGATGATATCTATGAGAGTTTACGGATTTAGTGTTGTGCCTGGTTGGTTTATTGATAATTTGTCTGAGATTGAGGTACATCAAGCTTAGATTGTAGCATGGCCGGGGTGTAAAGCATGTGCCAGTTTATGTCACCTAACAATTAATTCACATATGGTGTCCAGGGCACAGCTGGGGGCAGAAGGTGGTCTATAGCAAGCGGCAACAGTTGGCCTTCATCAGAGTGTCAAGAATATTTCCCTAGTGTCCAGATACAAATTTAGACAAATAAAAAAGACCTAGTTATCGAAACGACAAAGTCAACCGGTCCTTTAAACATTGCAGTTCATTTTCTCAAATCATGTTTGTATTTTTCACCAGGTGTGCATTCATCACCAGAATCATAATAGAATCAGGACCATGATAGTGAGTCTGATCCAAGGCTTCAGTGCTTTCTGAAAGGCAGTCATAGACAGGTAGTTGGCCTGGCAACAGTTGTCTCTCTGCTGGGTGTTAGTTTCCTTTTTCTCTTGTTATCTGAAAGAAACAGACAGCGGTTGGAGCTGCAATGGTGGCCGGCGGGCTCTAATTGCCCTCTGTGTTGGGGACATGGCATTCCAATCATTATCACAAAGGGGCACAGAGACACCCCTACTGACCCGCACCCACGCCTCACAATGATGCCCAATACTACTCTGGATAACTGTCAATCAAAGGGCAACAAATATCTTTTTTTATGCTCCAATCAGTCGATATGAAACATCAAAACATTTTAATTGTTCTGTTATTACAACTTTTTGTTCTCAAATCTTTGTTGTCTTGGTGCTTCTGCATTCATTTTCTGAATTAGTTTGTGTTGTTTGGGATATAAATTGGTTCTGAAGCTCTATAGGAACTTGTTATTACCACCTACCTACTAGCTATGAAGTAGCTTCATCATGGGTCCATTCTGAAGCCTTGAAAATATGTAGATCTTAATAGCTGTAAGCCTATCGTCAAAGCATAGCCCCACTAGAGCATGGTAGCAGTCTATTACCATGGCATCTATCCCAGTGTTAAACCTACCATAAAGCAGACAGATGAGTGGGAATAATGTTTGTGACTCTGAGGAATATTACCTGACTCCAGAACAGCTGTTTTGGAACTCCCACAAGTCCCAGAGCACCATACTATACTTTCTGACTAACTCTCTGTTAGTCTCATAGGCAGGAGACACTTAAAGGGGCAATCTGCTATTTAAACAACACAAAAGTGGACACCCCGCCGCCTTTTTTGTTATGAACCCGAGGGATGGGGTTAGAGAAATGTATGGACAGAGCTATGGATGCAAGAACTGACCATCCAGGTGATCAAAATTATAGTTTTAACTATTTTGAAGCTATACAGTGTTTGTTTACAATTAAATTGTTTATAAACAATGGAGTAAAACAATCTTATATTTTGGGTTCTGATGACAGTTGAACTAAGCTCATGGGGCATTTCTAAGTTACATTCTTGACGAATCAATGGATATATATCATTAATTTAAAAGTGGATGTAGCAATCGCAGATTGCCCCTTTAATGCTTGGTCTCAACTCTGTCCACACCAATAGACACTGGATGAAAGGCAGCCGAGCACTGGGTTGCATTTGATGCTGTCAGAATCAGAAGAATAGGATTTCATCATGATGGTTGTGTGAAAGAAATAATCTGTATGCATCCCAAATGGCCCCCTGTTCCCTTTATAGTGCACTACTTTAGACTAGAGGCCTATGGGTGCCATTTGGGACACGTCCTCTCCCTTAAGGACAGATCATTTACTTGGCAAGCTGCATCAAGCACCTCATGACATTTTTGTTATTTTGTTTGTTGGATGTTGAGTCATGTCTGTGGAGCATGTAGTATGATTTGTAATATGTGTGCTTAATCAAATGTGGTGTTACAAGTGTGTGTTTGTGCGTGTGTGTGTGTGTGTGTGTGTGTGTGTGTGTGTGTGTGTGCGTGCGTGCGTCTGTGTGCGTGCGTACGTACCTGCGTGTGTGTTTTACATCGTAGAAAGCCAAGTTGGGCCACGGGAAGAAGGTGATCACGCCAGCGGACCACAGACGGTTCAGCTCAGACCGAACCATGCCCGGAATGGACCGTGTCCGACTCAGTGACTTCAACTTTCTGGCTCTGCTGGGGAAGGGCAGCTTTGGCAAGGTAAGAGAAGGGACTGGGAATGTAACATGTGAGTAGTTGAATTCATTAGAGGTTGAGGCATCAAGCTGGATCAGCAGAACCAATGGCAGGAATCATTTTTGACATATTCGGTAGACTACTTTTGAGGTGTGAAAACATCTGACAAACTTAGATTTTTGGAATGTAATGTCCCTTTCAGGTTAGGGTTAGGGCTAGTGGTTGAAATCCCGTGTTTAACCCCAGGTGTCCCTGTGTAGGTGATGCTGGCAGAGATGAAGTCCACAGAGGAGCTGTATGCCATCAAGATCCTGAAGAAGGACGTGGTGATCCAGGATGATGATGTGGAGTGTACCATGGTGGAGAAGAGAGTCCTGGCCCAGAGAGACAAACCCCCGTTCCTCACTGCACTCCACTCCTGCTTTCAGACTGTGGTAGGTACTGTACACACACACACACACACACACACACACACACACACACACACACACACACACCACACACACACACACACACACACACACACACACACACACACACACACATGAGATTCCCAGTGGGACTAAGGGGTTCAGGGGTCATCCTGCAGCTGAATAATAGAGGAGGCCTCCTCAGTGTGTGAAGCCCTCACAAGGATAAGAAAACAAAGACAATTCTGACAAGTGAAGACAGTTTGCCTGTCGCCACAAGAAAAGTTACTATTTTAGGCTTAGAAGGTTGGGTTTAGGTTTAGGGTTAGAATTAGAATTAGGGTTAGGGTTAGAATTAGGGTTAGGTTAAGGGTAAGGGTTAAGGTTGGGGTTTGGGATTAGGGTTATAGTTAGGGTTAGGTTAAGGGTTTAGGAAAAATAGGATTTTGAATGGGAATCAATCGTTTGGTCCCCACAAGGATAGTAAAACAAACGTGTGTATTTAATGTGTGTTTCTTTTGTGTCATTGTCTTTGTGCATATACACGGCACACACTGCTCCAACACAGTGGCCAGTGAGTTGAGTGAGTTGAACCTCTCCAAACAGACCCAGCATATAGATCTACAGAGGGAGCAGAGAGAGAGGCCTTTGTCTTCAGTCAGCCCTGTGTAGAGTCCTGCTCCAGCCTCTCTGTCTGACTGACAGATGACTTATGAGGCCTTTCATAAAACAATAAAACACTCAGGTCTGAAGGTTACACCTGACACCTGCTGGGCTTTCATACACTTACGGGATGGATTATGGGACTATTGGTCTTCTATGTCGTGTACATCAGCGGGGTACTGATGAGGGTACAAACCTACTGCGTTTTGTTTCCTCCGTTGACGTCTGCCAGCTTTCTATTTATGTGGTTCAGGTAGTACAGGTATTAATAGGAGGCTGTGGGTCAGGTAGTACAGGTATTAATAGGAGGCTGTGGGTCAGGTAGTACAGGTTATTCCTAGGAGGCTTTGGTCAGGTAGTACAGGTATTAATGAGGAGGCAGTGGGTCAGGTAGTCACAGGTATTAATAGGGGGCAGCCAGTCGGGTCAGGTAGTTACAGGTATTAATAGGAGGCTGTGGGTCAGGTTAGTAAGGTATTACTAGGAGGCTGTGTTGTCAGGTAGTCCAGGTATTAATAGGAGCTGTGTGTCCAGGTAGTACAGGTATTAATAGGAGGCTGTGTGTCAACGGTAGTACAGGTCTTCATAGTAGGCTGTGGGTCAGTGTTCTGTATCAGGTATTAATATGAGGCTGTGGGTCAGGTAGTACAGGTATTAATAGGAGGCTGTGGGTCAGGTAGTACAGGTATTAATAGGAGGCTGTGGGTCAGGTAGTACAGGTATTAATAGGAGGCTGTGGGTCAGGTAGTACAGGGGTATTAATAGGAGGCAGTGGGTCAGGTAGTACATGGTATTAATAGGAGGCAGTGGGTCAGGAGTATGTATCATAGGAGGCAGTGGGTCAGGTAGTAAGGTAATAGGATGCTGTGGTTCAGGTAGTACTGGTATTAATAGGAGGCAGTGGGGTCAGGTAGTACAGGTATTAATAGGAGGCTGTGGGTCAGGTAGTACAGGTATTAATAGGAGGCTGTGGGTCAGGTAGTACAGGTATTAATAGGAGGCAGTGGGTCAGGTAGTACAGGTATTAATAGGAGGCTGTGGGTCAGGTAGTACAGGTATTAATAGGAGGCTGTGTGTCAGGTAGTACAGGTATTAATAGGAGGCAGTGGGTCAGGTAGTACAGGTATTAATAGGAGGCAGTGGGTCAGGTAGTACAGGTATTAATAGGAGGCAGTGGGCAGGTAGTACAGGTATTAATAGGAGGCTGTGGGTCAGGTAGTACAGGTATTAATAGGAGGCTGTGGGGTCAGGTAGTACAGGTATTAATAGGAGGCAGTGGGTCAGTAGTACAGGTATTAATAGGAGGCTGTGGGTCAGGTAGTACAGCTATTAATAGGAGGCTGTGGGTCAGGTAGTACAGGTATTAATAGGAGGCAGTGGGTCAGGTAGTACAGGTATTAATGGAGGGCTGTGGTCAGGGTAGTACAGGTATTAATAGGAGGCAGGGGGTCAGGTAGTACAGGTATTAATAGGAGGCAGTGGGTCAGGTAGTAAGGTATTAATAGGAGGCAGTGGGTCAGGTAGTACAGGTATTAATAGGAGGCGTGGGTGAGGTAGTACAGGTATTAATAGGAGGCTGTGGGTCAGGTAGTACAGGTATTAATAGGAGGCAGTGGGTCAGGTAGTACAGGTATTAATAGGAGGCTGTGGGTCAGGTAGTAGTACAGGTATTAATAGGAGGCTGTGGGTCAGGTAGTACAGGTATTAATAGGAGGCTGTGGGTCAGGTAGTACAGGTATTAATAGGAGGCTGTGGGTCAGGTAGTACAGGTATTAATAGGAGGCAGTGGGTCAGGTAGTACAGGTATTAATAGGAGGCAGTGGGACAGGTAGTACAGGTATTAATAGGAGGCAGTGGGTCAGGTAGAACAGGTATTAATAGGAGGCAGTGGGTCAGGTAGTACAGGTATTAATAGGAGGCTGTGGGTCAGGTAGTACAGGTATTAATAGGAGGCTGTGGGTCAGGTAGTACAGGTATTAATAGGAGGCTGTGGGTCAGGTAGTACTGGTATTAATAGGAGGCTGTGGGTCAGGTAGTACAGGTATTAATAGGAGGCAGTGGGTCAGGTAGTACAGCTATTAATAGGAGGCTGTGGGTCAGGTAGTACAGGTATTAATAGGAGGCTGTGGGTCAGGTAGTACAGGAATTAATAGGAGGCTGTGGGTCAGGTAGTACAGGTATTAATAGGAGGCTGTGGGTCAGGTAGTACAGGTATTAAAAGGAGGCTGTGGGTCAGGTAGTACAGGTATTAATAGGAGGCAGTGGGTCAGGTAGTACAGGTATTAATAGGAGGCTGTGGGTCAGGTAGTACTGGTATTAATAGGAAGCAGTGGGTCAGGTAGTACAGGTATTAATAGGAGGCAGTGGGTCAGGTAGTACTGGTATTAATAGGAGGCTGTGGGTCAGGTAGTACAGGTATTAATAGGAGGCAGTGGGTCAGGTAGTACAGGTATTAATAGGAGGCAGTGGGTCAGGTAGTACAGGTATTAATAGGAGGCAGTGGGTCAGGTAGTACAGTTATTAATAGGAGGCAGTGGGTCAGGTAGTACAGGTATTAATAGGAGGCAGTGGGTCAGGTAGTACAGGTATTAATAGGAGGCTGTGGGTCAGGTAGTACTGGTATTAATAGGAGGCTGTGGGTCAGGTAGTACAGGTATTAATAGGAGGCAGTGGGTCAGGTAGTACAGGTATTAATAGGAGGCTGTGGGTCAGGTAGTACAGGTATTAATAGGAGGCAGTGGGTCAGGTAGTATTGGTATTAATAGGAGGCTGTGGGTCAGGTAGTACAGGTATTAATAGGAGGCAGTGGGTTAGGTAGTACAGGTATTAATAGGAGGCAGTGGGTCAGGTAGTACAGGTATTAATAGGAGGCTTGTGGGTCAGGTAGTACAGGTATTAATAGGAGGCAGTGGGGTCAGGTAGTACTGGTATTAATAGGAGGCTGTGGGGTCAGGTAGTACAGGTATTAATAGGAGGCAGTGGGTCAGGTAGTACAGGTATTAATAGGAGGCTGTGGGTCAGGTAGTACAGGTATTAATAGGAGGCTGTGGGTCAGGTAGTACAGGTATTAATAGGAGGCAGTGGGTCAGGTAGTACAGGTATTCATAGGAGGCATGTGGGTCAGGTAGTACAGGTATTCATAGGAGGCTGTGGGTCAGGTAAGTACAGGTATTAATAGGAGGCTGTGGGTAGGTAGTACTGGTATTAATAGGAGGCTGTGGGTCAGTAGTACAGGTATTAATAGGAGGCTGTGGGTCAGGTAGTACAGGTATTAATAGGAGGATGTGGGTCAGGTAGTACAGGTATTAATAGGAGGCTGTGGGTCAGGTAGTACAGGTATTAATAGGAGGCTGTGGGTCAGGTAGTACAGGTATTAATAGGAGGCTGTGTGTCAGGTAGTACAGGTATTAATAGGAGGCTGTGGGTCAGGTAGTACAGGTATTAATAGGAGGCTGTGGGGTCAGGTAGTACAGGTATTAATATGAGGCTGTGGGTCAGGTAGTACAGGTATTAATAGGAGGCTGTGGGTCAGGTAGTACAGGTATTAATAGGAGGCTGTGGGTCAGGTAGTACAGGTATTAATAGGAGGCTGTGGGTCAGGTAGTACAGGTATTATAGGAGGCTGTGGGTCAGGGTAGTACAGGTATTAATAGGAGGCAGTGGGTCAGGTAGTACTGGTATTAATAGGAGGCTGGGGGTCAGGTAGTACAGGTATTAATAGGAGGTGTGGGGTCAGGTAGTACAGGTTAATAGGATGCTGTGGTTCAGTAGTACGGTATTAATAGGAGGCAGTGGGTCAGGTAGTACAGGTTAATAGGAGGCTGGGGTCAGGGTAGTACAGGTATTAATAGGAGGCTGTGGGTCAGGTAGTACGGTATTAATAGGAGGCTGTGGGTCAGGTAGTACAGGTATTAATAGGAGGCTGTGGGTCAGGTAGTACAGGTATTAATAGGAGGCAGTGGGTCAGGTAGTACAGGTATTAATAGGAGGCAGTGGGTCAGGTAGTACAGGTATTAATAGGAGGCTGTGGGTCAGGTAGTACAGGTATTAATAGGAGGCTGTGGGTCAGGTAGTACGGTATTAATAGGAGGCTGTGGGTCAGGTAGTACAGGTATTAATAGGAGGCTGTGGGTCAGGTAGTACAGGTTAATAGGAGGATGTGGGTCAGGTAGTACAGGTATTAATGAGGCTGTGGGTCAGGTAGTACAGGTATTAATAGGAGGCTGTGGGTCAGGTAGTACAGGTATTAATAGGAGGCTGTGTGTCAGGTAGTACAGGTATTAATAGGAGGCTGTGTGTCAGGTAGTACAGGTATTAATAGGAGGCTGTGGGTCAGGTAGTACAGGTATTAATATGAGGCTGTGGGTCAGGTAGTACAGGTATTAATAGGAGGCTGTGGGTCAGGTAGTACAGGTATTAATAGGAGGCTGTGGGTCAGGTAGTACAGGTATTAATAGGAGGCTGTGGGTCAGGTAGTACAGGTATTAATAGGAGGCTGTGGGTCAGGTAGTACAGGTATTAATAGGAGGCAGTGGGTCAGGTAGTGGTATTAATAGGAGGCTGTGGGTCAGGTAGTACAGGTATTAATAGGAGGCTGTGGGTCAGGTAGTACAGGTATTAATAGGATGCTGTGGTTCAGGTAGTACTGGTATTAATAGGAGGCAGTGGGTCAGGTAGTACAGGTATTAATAGGAGGCTGTGGGTCAGGTAGTACAGGTATTAATAGGAGGCTGTGGGTCAGGTAGTACAGGTATTAATAGGAGGCTGTGTGTCAGGTAGTACAGGTGTTAATAGGAGGCTGTGGGTCAGGTAGTACAGGTATTAATAGGAGGCTGTGGGTCAGGTAGTACAGGTATTAATAGGAGGCAGTGGGTCAGGTAGTACAGGTATTAATAGGAGGCAGTGGGTCAGGTAGTACTGGTATTAATAGGAGGCTGTGGGTCAGGTAGTACAGGTATTAATAGGAGGCTGTGTGTCAGGTAGTACAGGTATTAATAGGAGGCAGTGGGTCAGGTAGTACAGGTATTAATAGGAGGCAGTGGTTCAGGTAGTACAGGTATTAATAGGAGGCAGTGGGTCAGGTAGTACAGGTATTAATAGGAGGCTGTGGGTCAGGTAGTACAGGTATTAATAGGAGGCTGTGGGTCAGGTAGTACAGGTATTAATAGGAGGCAGTGGGTCAGGTAGTACAGGTATTAATAGGAGGCTGTGGGTCAGGTAGTACAGGTATTAATAGGAGGCTGTGGGTCAGGTAGTACAGGTATTAATAGGAGGCAGTGGGTCAGGTAGTACAGGTATTAATAGGAGGCAGTGGGTCAGGTAGTACAGGTATTAATAGGAGGCTGTGGGTCAGGTAGTACAGGTATTAATAGGAGGCAGTGGGTCAGGTAGTACAGGTATTAATAGGAGGCAGTGGGTCAGGTAGTACAGGTATTAATAAGGGGCTGTGGGTCAGGTAGTACAGGTATTAATAGGAGGCTGTGGGTCAGGTAGTACAGGTATTAATAGGAGGCAGTGGGTCAGGTAGTACAGGTATTAATAGGAGGCAGTGGGTCAGGTAGTACAGGTATTAATAGGAGGCAGTGGGTCAGGTAGTACAGGTATTAATAGGAGGCTGTGGGTGAGGTAGTACAGGTATTAATAGGAGGCTGTGGGTCAGGTAGTACAGGTATTAATAGGAGGCAGTGGGTCAGGTAGTACAGGTATTAATAGGAGGCTGTGGGTCAGGTAGTACAGGTATTAATAGGAGGCTGTGGGTCAGGTAGTACAGGTATTAATAGGAGGCTGTGGGTCAGGTAGTACAGGTATTAATAGGAGGCAGTGGGTCAGGTAGTACAGGTATTAATAGGAGGCAGTGGGACAGGTAGTACAGGTATTAATAGGAGGCAGTGGGTCAGGTAGAACAGGTATTAATAGGAGGCAGTGGGTCAGGTAGTACAGGTATTAATAGGAGGCTAGTGGGTCAGGTAGTACAGGTATTAATAGGAGGCTGTGGGTCAGGTAGTACAGGTATTAATAGGAGGCTGTGGGTCAGGTAGTACAGGTATTAATAGGAGGCTGTGGGTCAGGTAGTACAGGTATTAATAGGAGGCATGTGGGTCAGGTAGTACAGGTATTAATAGGAGGCTGTGGGTCAGGTAGTACAGGTATTAATAGGAGGCTGTGGGTCAGGTAGTACAGGTATTAATAGGAGGCGGTGGGTCAGGTAGTACAGGTATTAATAGGAGGCTGTGGGTCAGGTAGTACAGGTATTAATAGGAGGCAGTGGGTCAGGTAGTACAGGTATTAATAGGAGGCTGTGGGTCAGGTAGTACTGGTATTAATAGGAAGCAGTGGGTCAGGTAGTACAGGTATTAATAGGAGGCAGTGGGTCAGGTAGTACTTTTATTAATAGGAGGCTGTGGGTCAGGTAGTACAGGTATTAATAGGAGGCAGTGGGTCAGGTAGTACAGGTATTAATAGGAGGCAGTGGGTCAGGTAGTACAGGTATTAATAGGAGGCTGTGGGTCAGGTAGTACAGTTATTAATAGGAGGCAGTGGGTCAGGTAGTACAGGTATTAATAGGAGGCAGGGGTCAGGTAGTACAGGTATTAATAGGAGGCTGTGGGTCAGGTAGTACTGGTATTAATGGAGGCTGTGGGTCAGGTAGTACAGGTATTAATAGGAGGCAGTGGGTCAGGTAGTACAGGTATTAATAGGAGGCTGTGGGTCAGGTAGTACAGGTATTAATAGGAGGCAGTGGGTCAGGTAGTACTGGTATTAATAGGAGGCTGTGGGTCAGGTAGTACAGGTATTAATAGGAGGCAGTGGGTTAGGTAGTACAGGTATTAATAGGAGGCAGTGGGTCAGGTAGTACAGGTATTAATAGGAGGCTGTGGGTCAGGTAGTACAGGTATTAATAGGAGGCAGTGGGTCAGGTAGTACTGGTATTAATAGGAGGCTGTGGGTCAGGTAGTACAGGTATTAATAGGAGGCAGTGGGTCAGGTAGTACAGGTATTAATAGGAGGCTGTGGGTCAGGTAGTACAGGTATTAATAGGAGGCTGTGGGTCAGGTAGTACAGGTATTAATAGGTGGGCAGTGGGTCAGGTAGTACAGGTATTATAGGAGGCAGTGGGTCAGGTAGTACAGGTATTAATAGGAGGCTGTGGGTCAGGTAGTACAGGTATTAATAGGAGGACTGTGGGTCAGGTAGTACAGGTATTAATAGGAGGCTGTGGGTTCAGGTAGTACAGGTATTAATAGGGAGGCTGTGGGTCAGGTAGTACAGGTATTAATAGGAGGATGTGGGTCAGGTAGTACAGGTATTAATAGGAGGCTGTGGGTCAGGTAGTACAGGTATTAATAGGAGGCTGTGGGTCAGGTAGTACAGGTATTAATAGGAGGCTGTGGGTCAGGTAGTACTGGTATTAATAGGAGGCTGTGGGTCAGGTAGTACAGGTATTAATAGGAGGCTGTGGGTCAGGTAGTACAGGTATTAATAGGAGGCTGTGGGTCAGGTAGTACTGGTATTAATAGGAGGCTGTGGGTCAGGTAGTACAGGTATTAATAGGAGGCAGTGGGTCAGGTAGTACAGGTATTAATAGGAGGCAGTGGGTCAGGTAGTACAGGTATTAATAGGAGGCAGTGGGTCAGGTAGTACTGGTATTAATAGGAGGCTGTGGGTCAGGTAGTACTGGTATTAATAGGAGGCAGTTGGTCAGGTAGTACAGGTATTAATAGGAGGCAGTGGGTTAGGTAGTACAGGTATTAATAGGAGGCAGTGGGTCAGGTAGTACAGGTATTAATAGGAGGCTGTGGGTCAGGTAGTACAGGTATTAATAGGAGGCAGTGGGTCAGGTAGTACTGGTATTAATAGGAGGCTGTGGGTCAGGTAGTACAGGTATTAATAGGAGGCAGTGGGTCAGGTAGTACAGGTATTAATAGGAGGCAGTGGGTCAGGTAGTACTGGTATTAATAGGAGGCTGTGGGTCAGGTAGTACAGGTATTAATAGGAGGCAGTTGGTCAGGTAGTAAAGGTATTAATAGGAGGCAGTGGGTCAGGTAGTACAGGTATTAATAGGAGGCTGTGGATCAGGTAGTACAGGTATTAATAGGAGGCAGTAGGTCAGGTAGTACTGGTATTAATAGGAGGCTGTGGGTCAGGTAGTACAGGTATTAATAGGAGGCAGTGGGTCAGGTAGTACTGGTATTAATAGGAGGCAGTGGGTCAGGTAGTACAGGTATTAATAGGAGGCAGTGGGTCAGGTAGTACAGGTATTAATAGGAGGCTGTGGGTCAGGTAGTACAGGTATTAATAGGAGGCTGTGTGTCAGGTAGTACAGGTATTAATAGGAGGGCAGTTGGGTTCAGTAGTACAGTATTAATAGGATGCAGTGGGTCAGGTAGTACAGGTATTAATAGGAGGCTGTGGGTCAGGTTAGTACAGGTATTAATAGGAGGCTGTGGGTCAGGTAGTACAGGTATTAATAGGAGGCAGTGGGTCAGGTAGTACAGGTATTATAGGAGGCTGTGGGTCAGGTAGTACAGGTATTAATAGGAGGCTGTGGGTCAGGTAGTACAGGTATTAATAGGAGGCAGTGGGTCAGGTAGTACAGGTATTAATAGGAGGGTGCTGGGGTCAGGTAGTACAGGTATTAATAGGAGGCTGTGGGTCAGGTAGTACAGGTATTAATAGGAGGCAGTGGGGTCAGGTAGTACAGTATTAATAGGAGGCAGTGGGTCAGGTAGTACAGGTATTAATAGGAGGCAGTGGGTCAGGTAGTACAGGTATTAATAGGAGGCTGTGGGTCAGGTAGTACAGGTATTAATAGGAGGCTGTGGGTCAGGTAGTACAGGTATTAATAGGAGGCAGTGGGTCAGGTAGTACAGGTATTAATAGGAGGCTGTGGGTCAGGTAGTACAGGTATTAATAGGAGGCTGTGGGTCAGGTAGTACAGGTATTAATAGGAGGCTGTGGGTCAGGTAGTACAGGTATTAATAGGAGGCTGTGGGTCAGGTAGTACAGGTATTAATAGGAGGCAGTGGGTCAGGTAGTACAGGTTTTAATAGGAGGCAGTGGGACAGGTAGTACAGGTATTAATAGGAGGCAGTGGGTCAGGTAGTACAGGTATTAATAGGAGGCAGTGGGTCAGGTAGTACAGGTATTAATAGGAGGCTGTGGGTCAGGTAGTACAGGTATTAATAGGAGGCTGTGGGTCAGGTAGTACAGGTATTAATAGGAGGCAGTGGGGTAGGTAGTACTGGTATTAATAGGAGGCTGTGGGTCAGGTAGTACAGGTATTAATAGGAGGCAGTGGGTCAGGTAGTACAGGTATTAATAGGAGGCTGTGGGTCAGGTAGTACAGGTATTAATAGGAGGCAGTGGGTCAGGTAGTACAGGTATTAATAGGAGGCAGTGGGTTAGGTAGTACAGGTATTAATAGGAGGCACGTGGGTCAGGTAGTACAGGTATTAATGGAGGCATGTGGGTCAGGTAGTACAGGTATTATTAGGAGGCAGTGGGTCAGGTAGTACTGGTATTAATAGGAGGCTGTGGGTCAGGTAGTACAGGTATTAATAGGAGGCAGTGGGTCAGGTAGTACAGGTATTAATAGGAGGCTGTGGGTCAGGTAGTACAGGGATTAATAGGAGGCTGTGGGTCAGGTAGTACAGGTATTAATAGGAGGCAGTGGGTCAGGTAGTAACAGGTATTAATAGGAGGCAGTGGTCAGGTAGTACAGGTATTAATAGGAGGCTGTGGGTCAGGTAGTACAGGTATTAATAGGAGGCTGTGGGTCAGGTAGTACAGGTATTAATAGGAGGCTGTGGGTCAGGTAGTACAGGTATTAATAGGAGGCTTGGGGTCAGGTAGTACAGGTATTAATAGGAGGATGTGGGTCAGCTAGTACAGGTATTAATAGGAGGCTGTGGGTCAGGTAGTACAGGTATTAATAGGAGGCTGTGGGTCAGGTAGTACAGGTATTAATAGGAGGCTGTGGGTCAGGTAGTACTGGTATTAATAGGAGGCTGTGGGTCAGGTAGTACAGGTATTAATAGGAGGCTGTGGGTCAGGTAGTACAGGTATTAATAGGAGGCTGTGGGTCAGGTAGTACTGGTATTAATAGGAGGCTGTGGGTCAGGTAGTACAGGTATTAATAGGAGGCAGTGGGTCAGGTAGTACAGGTATTAATAGGAGGCAGTGGGTCAGGTAGTACAGGTATTAATAGGAGGCAGTGGGTCAGGTAGTACTGGTATTAATAGGAGGCTGTGGGTCAGGTAGTACAGGTATTAATAGGAGGCAGTTGGTTAGGTAGTACAGGTATTAATAGGAGGCAGTGGGTCAGGTAGTACAGGTATTAATAGGAGGCTGTGGATCAGGTAGTACAAGTATTAATAGGAGGCAGTGGGTCAGGTAGTACTGGTATTAATAGGAGGCAGTGGGTCAGGTAGTACAGGTATTAATAGGAGGCAGTGGGTCAGGTAGTACTGGTATTAATAGGAGGCAGTGGGTCAGGTAGTACAGGTATTAATAGGAGGCAGTGGGTCAGGTAGTACAGGTATTAATAGGAGGCTGTGGGTCAGGTAGTACAGGTATTAATAGGAGGCTGTGGGTCAGGTAGTACAGGTATTAATAGGAGGCTGTGGGTCAGGTAGTACAGGTATTAATAGGAGGCTGTGGGTCAGGTAATACAGGTATTAATAGGAGGATGTGGGTCAGGTAGTACAGGTATTAATAGGAGGCAGTGGGTCAGGTAGTACAGGTATTAATAGGAGGCTGTGGGTCAGGTAGTACAGGTATTAATAGGAGGCAGTGGGTCAGGTAGTACTGGTATTAATAGGAGGCTGTGGGTCAGGTAGTACAGGTATTAATAGGAGGCTGTGGGTCAGGTAGTACAGGAATTAATAGGAGGCTGTGGGTCAGGTAGTACTGGTATTAATAGGAGGCTGTGGGTCAGGTAGTACAGGTATTAATAGGAGGCTGTGGGTCAGGTAGTACTGGTATTAATAGGAGGCTGTGGGTCAGTTAGTACAGGTATTAATAGGAGGCTGTGGGTCAGGTAGTACAGGTATTAATAGGAGGCTGTGGGTCAGGTATTACAGGTATTAATAGGAGGCTTTGGGTCAGGTAGTACAGGTATTAATAGGAGGCTGTGGGTCAGGTAGTACAGGTATTAATAGGAGGCTGTGGGTCAGGTAGTACAGGTATTAATAGGAGGCTGTGGGTCAGGTAGTACTGGTATTAATAGGAGGCTGTGGGTCAGGTAGTACAGGTATTAATAGGAGGCTGTGGGTCAGGTAGTACAGGTATTAATAGGAGGCTGTGGGTCAGGTAGTACAGGTATTAATAGGAGGCTGTGGGTCAGGTAGTACAGGTATTAATAGGAGGCTGTGGGTCAGGTAGTACTGGTATTAATAGGAGGCTGTGGGTCAGGTAGTACAGGTATTAATAGGAGGCTGTGGGTCAGGTAGTACAGGTATTAATAGGAGGCTGTGGGTCAGGTTGTACAGGTATTAATAGGAGGCAGTGGGTCAGGTAGTACTGGTATTAATAGGAGGCTGTGGGTCAGGTAGTACAGGTATTAATAGGAGGCAGTGGGTCAGGTAGTACAGGTATTAATAGGAGGCTGTGTGTCAGGTAGTACAGGTATTAATAGGAGGCTGTGGGTCAGGTAGTACAGGTATTAATAGGAGGCTGTGGGTCAGGTAGTACAGGTATTAATAGGAGGCAGTGGGTCAGGTAGTACTGGTATTAATAGGAGGCTGTGGGTCAGGTAGTACTGGTATTAATAGGAGGCTGTGGGTCAGGTAGTACAGGTATTAATAGGAGGCAGTGGGTCAGGTAGTACAGGTATTAATAGGAGGCAGTGGGTCAGGTAGTATAGGTATTAATAGGAGGCAGTGTGTCAGGTAGTACTGGTATTAATAGGAGGCTGTGGGTCAGGTAGTACTGGTATTAATAGGAGGCTGTGGGTCAGGTAGTACAGGTATTAATAGGAGGCAGTGGGTCAGGTAGTACAGGTATTAATAGGAGGCTGTGGGTCAGGTAGTACAGGTATTAATATGAGGCTGTGGGTCAGGTAGTACAGGTATTAATAGGAGGCAGTGGGTCAGGTAGTACAGGTATTAATAGGAGGCAGTGGGTCAGGTAGTACAGGTATTAATAGGAGGCTGTGTGTCAGGTAGTACAGGTATTAATAGGAGGCTGTGGGTCAGGTAGTACAGGTATTAATAGGAGGCTGTGGGTCAGGTAGTACAGGTATTAATAGGAGGCAGTGGGTCAGGTAGTACTGGTATTAATAGGAGGCTGTGGGTCAGGTAGTACAGGTATTAATAGGAGGCTGTGGGTCAGGTAGTACAGGTATTAATAGGAGGCTGTGGGTCAGGTAGTACAGGTATTAATAGGAGGCAGTGGGTCAGGTAGTACAGGTATTAATAGGAGGCTGTGGGTCAGGTAGTACAGGTATCAATAGGAGGCAGTGGGTCAGGTAGTACAGGTATTAATAGGAGGCTGTGGGTCAGGTAGTACAGGTATTAATAGGAGGCTGTGGGTCAGGTAGTACAGGTATTAATAGGAGGCAGTGGGTTAGGTAGTACAGGTATTAATAGGAGGCATTGGGTCAGGTAGTACAGGTATTAATAGGAGGCTGTGGGTCAGGTAGTACAGGTATTAATAGGAGGCTGTGGGTCAGGTAGTACAGGTATTAATAGGAGGCTGTGGGTCAGGTAGTACAGGTATTAATAGGAGGCTGTGGGTCAGGTAGTACAGGTATTAATAGGAGGCTGTGGGTCAGGTAGTACAGGTATTAATAGGAGGCTGTGTGTCAGGTAGTACAGGTATTAATAGGAGGCAGTGGGTCAGGTAGTACCGGTATTAATAGGATGCAGTGGGTCAGGTAGTACAGGTATTAATAGGAGGCTGTGGGTCAGGTAGTACAGGTATTAATAGGAGGCAGTGGGTCAGGTAGTACAGGTATTAATAGGAGGCAGTGGGTCAGGTAGTACAGGTATTAATAGGAGGCTGTGGGTCAGGTAGTACAGGTATTAATAGGAGGCTGTGGGTCAGGTAGTACAGGTATTAATAGGAGGCTGTGGGTCAGGTAGTACAGGTATTAATAGGAGGCTGTGGGTCAGGTAGTACAGGTATTAATAGGAGGCTGTGGGTCAGGTAGTACAGGTATTAATAGGAGGCTGTGGGTCAGGTAGTACAGGTATTAATAGGAGGCTGTGGGTCAGGTAGTACAGGTATTAATAGGAGGCTGTGGGTCAGTCACTACGGAGGTGTTCTATGAACACTACATCCTGCCTTTCAGCTTTTGTGAAGGTGTTTTTGATGTTGATGACCTTCTCTCTCTCTCTCTCTCTCTCTCCCTCTCTCCATCTCTGTCATCTCTATCTCTCTCCATCTCTGTCATTTCTCCTAGGATCGTCTGTACTTTGTGATGGAGTATATTAATGGAGGCGACCTCATGTACCACATTCAGCGTGTGGGGAAGTTCAAGGAGCCACAAGCAGTGTAAGTTGCAGTCTGTTGTCACTGGCTATAGCCCCAACCATACATATAGCCCTAGCTCACCTATAATACAGGTTTAAAGGCAATAGTGCACAGCATCTATATCCTCAAATTCAGCTCTCTGTAGATAGATGTACTGTATTATCAACCTGGTATTATACCTTTCTGTAACATCTACTGCACATTTTTTGAAAAACCATCACACTTTTCACATATCTACATGCTTTTCCATGTTTCTAAGTGATCATGTTGTTGCCATTGTAGGTTCTATGCTGCAGAGATCGCTGTGGGCCTGTTCTTCCTGCACAGAAAGGGTGTTGTATACAGGTGGGTGTGAAAGTCTCCCTGGACGAACCATATCCATCTCTACACTGGTTTGGGGGATTTCCTTATCCGGTGTAGTGTAGAAATTAGTCCCACACTGAAATACAAAACACATCAGGGACAACTAAAGTGCTCTTGAGAACCTGTGGCGGCACAGGGAGTAATTGCTGTTTGTGAAAGCTGAATATTGAGCTGCAACTTTGCCTGGCTTGTTTATAATAGCTGTATCTTAATTACATCTGCATGCTGGAAAGGTTAGCTTAGAAGGTTGTGTAAATATATACTGAGAGACTCATTGTAGAGGCAGTGAGATAAAAGAAGTAATTTTTCCAACAATTGTTTACAGACAGATTATTTCACTTATAATTAATTCACTGTATCACAATTCCAGTGGGTCAGAAGTTTACATACACAAAGTTAACTGTGCCTTTAAACAGCTTGGAAAATTCCAGAAAATGATGTCATGGCTTTAGAAGATTCTGATAGGCTAATTGACATCATTTGAGTCAATAGGAGATGTACCTGTGGATGTATTTCAAGGCCTACCTTCAAACTCAGTGCCTATTTGCTTGACATCATGGGAAAATCAAAAGAAATCAACCAAGACCTCAGAAAAAGAATTGTAGACCTCTACAAATCTGGTTCATCCTTGGGAGCAATTTCCAAACGCCTGAAGGTACCACGTTTGTCTGTACAAACAATAGTATGCAAGTATAAACACCATGGGACCACGCAGTCGTCATACCGCTCAGGAAGGAGACAAGTTCTGTCTCCTAGAGAACAAATCAATCCCAGAACAACAGCAAAGGACCTTGTGAAGATGCTGAAGGAAACAGGTACAAAAGTATCTATATCCACAGTAAAACAAGTCCTATATCGACATAACCTGAAAGGCCGCTCAGCAAGGAAGAAGCCACTGCTCCATAAAAAAGCCAGACTACGGTTTGCAACTGCACATGGGGACAAAGATCGTACTTTTTGGAGAAATGTCCTCTGGTCTGATGAAACAAAAATAGAACTGTTTGGCCATAATGACCATCATTATGTTTGGAGGAAAAAGGGGGAGGCTTGCAAGCCAAATAACACCATCCCAACCGTGAAGCACGGGGGTGGCAGCATCATGTTGTGGGGGTGCTTTGCTGCAGGAGGGACTGGTACACTTCACAAAATAGATGGCATCATGAGGAAGGAAAAGTATGTGGCTATATTGAAGCAACATCACAAGATATCAGTCAGGAAGTTAAAGCTTGGTCGCAAATGGGTCTTCTGAATGAACAATGACCCCAAGCATACTTCCAAAGTTGTGGCAAAATGGCTTAAGGACAACAATGGCAAGGTATTGGAGTGGCCATCCCAAAGCCCTGACCTCAAACCTATAGAAAATGTCTGGGCAGAACTGAAAAAGCGTGTGCGAGCAAGGAGGCATACAAACCTGACTCAGTTACACCAGCTCTGTCAGGAGGAATGGGATTAAATGTCAGGAATTGTGAAAAACTGTATTTAAATGTATTTGGCTAAGGTGTATGTAAACTTCCGACTTCAACAGTACATAGATACTGTACATGGAGAATACTGTAGGCTACAGGGAAAGAGTTAGAGAATGGAGACAGAAGCAATAGTAAGAGAGAATTAGTTATGAAGACAGGAAAGAAAGAGATTTAAAGGGGGAGGAATATAGAGGTAGAGATATGGAATGAGTGAGGTTGAGAGAGAGAGAGAAAGAGATCTGTTTTATCTCCATCATTGTGGTTCTGTCAGTACTCAGTGTGTTGCTGTGACGTCTGAATGCCCAGAGTACTGCAGCATTCATCTCACATTAATCACCTGACTCCTTGAAAAAGAAAACGACAAGAGAAAGAAAGAGTGGAACGAGAGAGGCTGAGGTCATCATGTCCTCTACTCCAACTGAAAAGTCATTTCCATTCAACTCATTCCTCCATCGCTTCAGCTCTCTGTTTAGTGTTCTGACGCTCCAACAGCAGATAGAGGTAGATTAACTAAAACCCAGGGCTAAAACACAGTGATATAAAACACAGGGCTAAAACACAGTGATATAAAACACAGGGTTAAAGGACAGTGATTTAAAACACATGGCTAAAGGACAGTGATATAAAACAGGGCTAAAGGACAGTGATATAAAACAGGGCTAAAGGACAGTGATATAAAACACAGGTCTAAAGGACAGTGATATAAAACACAGGTCTAAAGGACAGTGATATAAAACACAGGGCTAAAGGACAGTGATATAAAACACAGGGCTAAAGGACAGTGATATAAAACACAGGGCTAAAGGACAGTGATATAAAACACAGGGTTAAAGGACAGTGATATAAAACACAGGTCTAAAGGACAGTGATATAAAACACAGGGCTAAAGGACAGTGATATAAAACACAGGGCTAAAACACAGTGATATAAAACACAGGGTTAAAGGACAGTGAAATAGAACACAGGGTTAAAGGACAGTGATATAAAACACAGGTCTAAAACACAGTAATATAAAACACAGGGCTAAAACACAGTAATATAAAACACAGGGCTAAATCACAGTAATATAAAACACAGGGCTAAAGGACAGCGATATAAAACACAGGGCTAAAGGACAGTGATATAAAACACAGGGCTAAAACACAGTGATATAAAACACAGGTCTAAAACACAGTAATATAAAACACAGGGCTAAAACACAGTGATATAAAACACAGGTCTAAAACACAGTGATATAAAACACAGGGCTAAAACACAGTAATATAAAACACAGGGCTAAAACACAGTAATATAAAACACAGGGCTAAAGGACAGTGATATAAAACAGGGTTAGAGGACAGTGATATAAAACAGGGTTAGAGGACAGTGATATAAAACACAGGGCTAAAGGACAGTGATATAAAACACAGGGTTAAAGGACAGTGATATAAAACACAGGGCTAAAGGACAGTGATATAAAACACAGGGCTAAAGGACAGTGATATAAAACACAGGACTAAAGGACAGTGATATAAAACACAGGGCTAAAGGACAGTGATATAAAACACAGGGCTAAAGGACAGTGATATAAAACACAGGGTTAAAGGACAGTGATATGAAACACAGGGCTAAAGGACAGTGATATAAAACACAGGTCTAAAGGACAGTGATATAAAACACAGGGCTAAAGGACAGTGATTTAAAACACAGGTCTAAAGGACAGTGATATAAAACACAGGTCTAAAGGACAGTGATATAAAACACAGGTCTAAAGGACAGCGATATAAAACACAGGGCTAAAACACAGTGATATAAAACACAGGTCTAAAACACAGTAATATAAAACACAGGGCTAAAACACAGTAATATAAAACACAGGGCTAAAGGACAGTGATATAAAACACAGGTCTAAAGGACAGTGATTTAAAACACAGGGCTAAAGGACAGTGATATAAAACACAGGTCTAAAGGACAGTGATTTAAAACACAGGGCTAAAGGACAGTGATATAAAACACAGGGCTAAAGGACAGCGATATAAAACACAGGGCTAAAACACAGTGATATAAAACACAGGTCTAAAACACAGTAATATAAAACACAGGGCTAAAACACAGTAATATAAAACACAGGGCTAAAGGACAGTGATTTAAAACAGGGTTAGAGGACAGTGATATAAAACACAGGTCTAAAGGATAGTGATATAAAACACAGGGCTAAAGGACAGTGATATAAAACACAGGGCTAAAACACAGTGATATAAAACACAGGGTTAAAGGACAGTGATATAGAACACAGGGTTAAAGGACAGTGATATAAAACACAGGTCTAAAACACAGTAATATAAAACACAGGGCTAAAACACAGTAATATAAAACACAGGTCTAAAACACAGTAATATAAAACACAGGGCTAAAACACAGTAATATAAAACACAGGGCTAAAACACAGTGATATAAAACACAGGTCTAAAACACAGTAATATAAAACACAGGGCTAAAACACAGTAATATAAAACGCAGGGCTAAAGGACAGTGATATAAAACACAGGTCTAAAACACAGTAATATAAAACACAGGGCTAAAACACAGTGATATAAAACACAGGTCTAAAACACAGTGATATAAAACACAGGGCTAAAACACAGTAATATAAAACACAGGGCTAAAACACAGTAATATAAAACACAGGGCTAAAGGACAGTGATATAAAACAGGGTTAGAGGACAGTGATATAAAACACAGGTCTAAAGGACAGTGATATAAAACACAGGTCTAAAGGACAGTGATTTAAAACACAGGTCTAAAGGACAGTGATATAAAACACAGGTCTAAAGGACAGTGATATAAAACACAGGGCTAAAGGACAGTGATATAAAACACAGGACTAAAGGACAGTGATATAAAACACAGGGCTAAAGGACAGTGATATAAAACACAGGGCTAAAGGACAGTGATATAAAACACAGGGTTAAAGGACAGTGATATAAAACACAGGGCTAAAGGACAGTGATATAAAACACAGGTCTAAAGGACAGTGATATAAAACACAGGACTAAAGGACAGTGATATAAAACACAGGTCTAAAACACAGTAATATAAAACACAGGGTTAAAGGACAGTGATATAAAACACAGGGCTAAAGGACAGTGATATAAAACACAGGTCTAAAGGACAGTGATATAAAACACAGGACTAAAGGACAGTGATATAAAACACAGGTCTAAAGGACAGTGATATAAAACACAGGGCTAAAGGACAGTGATATAAAACACAGGGCTAAAGGACAGTGATATAAAACACAGGGCTAAAGGACAGTGATATAAAACACAGGGCTAAAGGACAGTGATATAAAACACAGGTCTAAAGGACAGTGATATAAAACACAGGGCTAAAGGACAGTGATATAAAACACAGGGCTAAAGGACAGTGATATAAAACACAGGGTTAAAGGACAGTGATATAAAACACAGGGCTAAAGGACAGTGATATAAAACACAGGACTAAAGGACAGTGATATAAAACACAGGGTTAAAGGACAGTGATATAAAACACAGGGTTAAAGGACAGTGATATAAAACACAGGTCTAAAGGACAGTGATATAAAACACAGGGTTAAAGGACAGTGATATAAAACACAGGTCTAAAGGTCAGTGATATAAAACACAGGGCTAAAGGACAGTGATTTAAAACAGGGTTAGAGGACAGTGATATAAATCACAGGTCTAAAGGACAGTGATATAAAACACAGGGTTAAAGGACAGTGATTTAAAACACAGGTCTAAAGGACAGTGATATAAAACACAGGGCTAAAGGACAGTGATATAAACACAGGACTAAAGGACAGTGATATAAAACACAGGTCTAAAGGACAGGGATATAAAACACAGGGTTAAAGGACAGTTTATTAAACACAGGGCTAAAGGACAGTTATATAAAACACAGGGCTAACACACAGTGATATAAAACACAGGGCTAAAGGACAGTGATATAAAACACAGGGCTAAAGGACAGTGATATAAAACACAGGACTAAAGGACAGTGATATAAAACACAGGGCTAAAGGACAGTGATATAAAACACAGGGCTAAAGGACAGTGATATAAAACACAGGGTTAAAGGACAGTGATATAAAACACAGGGCTAAAGGACAGTGATATAAAACACAGGTCTAAAGGACAGGGATATAAAACACAGGGCTAAAGGACAATGATATATAACACAGGGCTAACACACAGTGATATAAAACACAGGGTTAAAGGACAGTGATATAAAACACAGGGCTAAAGGACAGTGATATAAAACACAGGACTAAAGGACAGTGATATAAAACACAGGGTTAAAGGACAGTGATATAAAACACAGGGCTAAAGGACAGTGATATAAAACAAAGGTTTAGAGGACAGTGATATAAAACACAGGGTTAGAGGACAGTGATATAAAACACAGGGCTAAAGGACAGTGATATAAAACACAGGTCTAAAGGACAGTGATATAAAACACAGGTCTAAAGGACAGTGATATAAAACACAGGTCTAAAACACAGTGATATAAAACACAGGGCTAAAGGACAGTGATATAAAACACAGGTCTAAAGGACAGTGATATAAAACACAGGTCTAAAGGACAGTGATATAAAACAGGGTTAAAGGACAGTGATATAAAACACAGGTCTAAAGGACAGCGATGTAAAACACAGGGCTAAAGGACAGTGATTTATAACAGGGTTAGAGGATAGTGATATAAAACACAGGGCTAAAGGACAGTGATATAAAACACAGGGCTAAAGGACAGTGATATAAAACACAGGTCTAAAGGACAGCGATATAAAACACAGGTCTAAAGGACAGTGATATAAAACACAGGTCTAAAGGACAGTGATATAAAACACAGGTCTAAAGGACAGTGATATAAAACAGGGTTAAAGGACAGTGATATAAAACACAGGTCTAAAGGACAGCGATGTAAAACACAGGGCTAAAGGACAGTGATTTAAAACAGGGTTAGAGGACAGTGATATAAAACACAGGGCTAAAGGACAGTGATATAAAACACAGGGCTAAAGGACAGTGATATAAAACACAGGGCTAAAGGACAGTGATATAAAACACAGGTCTAAAGGACAGCGATATAAAACACAGGTCTAAAGGACAGTGATATAAAACACAGGTCTAAAGGACAGTGATATAAAACACAGGTCTAAAGGACAGTGATATAAAACAGGGTTAAAGGACAGTGATATAAAACACAGGTCTAAAGGACAGTAATATAAAACACAGGTCTAAAGGACAGTGATATAAAACACAGGTCTAAAGGACAGTGATATAAAACACAGGGCTAAAGGACAGTGATATAAAACACAGGTCTAAAGGACAGTGATATAAAACACAGGTCTAAAGGACAGTGATATAAAACACAGGGTTAAAGGACAGTGATATAAAACACAGGGCTAAAGGACAGTGATATAAAACACAGGGTTAAAGGACAGTGATATAAAACACAGGGCTAAAGGACAGTGATATAAAACACAGGTCTAAAGGACAGTGATATAAAACACAGGTCTAAAGGACAGTGATATTAAACACAGGTCTTAAGGACAGTGATATAAAACACAGGTCTAAAGGACAGTGATATAAAACACAGGGTTAAAGGACAGTGATATAAAACACAGGTCTAAAGGACAGTGATATAAAACAGGGTTAGAGGACAGTAATATAAAACACAGGTCTAAAGGACAGTGATATAAAACACAGGGCTAAAGGACAGTGATTTAAAACACAGGGCTAAAGGACAGTTTATTAAACACAGGGCTAAAGGACAGTGATATAAAACACAGGTCTAAAGGACAGTGATATAAAACACAGGTCTAAAGGACAGTGATATAAAACACAGGGCTAAAGGACAGTGATATAAAACACAGGGCTAAAGGACAGTGATATAAAACACAGGGCTAAAGGACAGTGATATAAAACACAGGGTTAGAGGACAGTGATATAAAACACAGGTCTAAAGGACAGTGATATAAAACAGGGTTAGAGGACAGTGATATAAAACACAGGGTTAATGGACAGTGATATAAAACACAGGTCTAAAGGACAGTGATATAAAACACAGGGCTAAAGGACAGTGATATAAAACACAGGACTAAAGGACAGTGATATAAAACAGGGTTAAAGGACAGTGATATAAAACACAGGTCTAAAGGACAGTGATATAAAACACAGTGCTAAAGGACAGTGATATAAAACACAGGGTTAAAGGACAGTGATATAAAACACAGGACTAAAGGACAGTGATATAAAACACAGGACTAAAGGACAGTGATATAAAACACAGGACTAAAGGACAGTGATATAAAACACAGGACTAAAGGACAGTGATATAAAACACAGGTCTAAAGGACAGTGATATAAAACACAGGGCTAAAGGACAGTGATATAAAACACAGGTCTAAAGGACAGTGATATAAAACACAGGTCTAAAGGACAGTGATATAAAACACAGGTCTAAAGGACAGTGATATAAAACACAGGGCTAAAGGACAGTGATTTAAAACACAGGGTTAAAGGACAGTGATATAAAACACAGGGCTAAAGGACAGTGATATAAAACACAGGTCTAAAGGACAGTGATATAAAACACAGGGCTAAAGGACAGTGATATAAAACACAGGGTTAAAGGACAGTGATATAAAACACAGGTCTAAAGGACAGTGATATAAAACACAGGGCTAAAGGACAGTGATATAAAAAACAGGGTTAAAGGACAGTGATATAAAACACAGGGTTAGAGGACAGTGATATAAAATACAGGGTTAAAGGACAGTGATATAAAACACAGGTCTAAAGGACAGTGATATAAAACACAGGACTAAAGGACAGTGATATAAAACACAGGACTAAAGGACAGTGATATAAAACACAGGGTTAAAGGACAGTGATATAAAACACAGGTCTAAAGGACAGTGATATAAAACACAGGGTTAAAGGACAGTGATATAGAACACAGGGCTAAAGGACAGTGATATAAAACACAGGACTAAAGGACAGTGATATAAAACACAGGACTAAAGGACAGTGATTTAAAACACAGGTTTAAAGGACAGTGATATAAAACACAGGTTTAAAGGACAGTTATATAAAACACAGGTCTAAAGGACAGTGATATAAAACACAGGGTTAAAGGACAGTGATATAAAACACAGGTCTAAAGGACAGTGATATAAAACACAGGGTTAAAGGACAGTGATATAAAACACAGGTCTAAAGGACAGTGATATAAAACACAGGGCTAAAGGACAGTGATATAAAACACAGGTCTAAAGGACAGTGATATAAAACACAGGTCTAAAGGACAGTGATATAAAACACAGGTCTAAAGGACAGTGATATAAAACACAGGGTTAAAGGACAGTGATATAAAACACAGGTCTAATGGACAGTGATATAAAACACAGGGCTAAAGGACAGTGATATAAAACACAGGTCTAAAGGACAGTGATATAAAACACAGGGTTAGAGGACAGTGATATAAAACACAGGGCTAAAGGACAGTGATATAAAACACAGGGTTAAAGGACAGTGATATAAAACACAGGGCTAAAGGACAGTGATTTAAAACACAGGGCTAAAGGACAGTGATATAAAACACAGGTCTAAAGGACAGTGATATAAAACACAGGTCTAAAGGACAGTGATATAAAACACAGGGCTAAAGGACAGTGATATAAAACACAGGTCTAAAGGACAGTGATATAAAACAGGGTTAAAGGACAGTGATATAAAACACAGGTCTAAAGGACAGTAATATAAAACACAGGTCTAAAGGACAGTGATATAAAACACAGGTCTAAAGGACAGTGATATAAAACACAGGGCTAAAGGACAGTGATATAAAACACAGGTCTAAAGGACAGTGATATAAACACAGGTCTAAAGGACAGTGATATAAAACACAGGGTTAAAGGACAGTGATATAAAACACAGGGCTAAAGGACAGTGATATAAAACACAGGGTTAAAGGACAGTGATATAAAACACAGGGTTAAAGGACAGTGATATAAAACACAGGGCTAAAGGACAGTGATATAAAACACAGGTCTAAAGGACAGTGATATAAAACACAGGTCTAAAGGACAGTGATATTAAACACAGGTCTTAAGGACAGTAATATAAAACACAGGTCTAAAGGACAGTGATATAAAACACAGGGTTAAAGGACAGTGATATAAAACACAGGTCTAAAGGACAGTGATATAAAACAGGGTTAGAGGACAGTAATATAAAACACAGGTCTAAAGGACAGTGATATAAAACACAGGGCTAAAGGACAGTGATTTAAAACACAGGGCTAAAGGACAGTTTATTAAACACAGGGCTAAAGGACAGTGATATAAAACGCAGGTCTAAAGGACAGTGATATAAAACACAGGTCTAAAGGACAGTGATATAAAACACAGGTCTAAAGGACAGTGATATAAAACACAGGGCTAAAGGACAGTGATATAAAACACAGGTCTAAAGGACAGTGATATAAAACACAGGGTTAGAGGACAGTGATATAAAACACAGGTCTAAAGGACAGTGATATAAAACAGGGTTAGAGGACAGTGATATAAAACACAGGGTTAATGGACAGTGATATAAAACACAGGTCTAAAGGACAGTGATATAAAACACAGGGCTAAAGGACAGTGATATAAAACACAGGACTAAAGGACAGTGATATAAAACAGGGTTAAAGGACAGTGATATAAAACACAGGTCTAAAGGACAGTGATATAAAACACAGGGCTAAAGGACAGTGATATAAAACACAGGGTTAAAGGACAGTGATATAAAACACAGGACTAAAGGACAGTGATATAAAACACAGGACTAAAGGACAGTGATATAAAACACAGGACTAAAGGACAGTGATATAAAACACAGGTCTAAAGGACAGTGATATAAAACACAGGGCTAAAGGACAGTGATATAAAACACAGGGTTAAAGGACAGTGATATAAAACACAGGTCTAAAGGACAGTGATATAAAACACAGGTCTAAAGGACAGTGATATAAAACACAGGGCTAAAGGACAGTGATTTAAAACACAGGGTTAAAGGACAGTGATATAAAACACAGGGCTAAAGGACAGTGATATAAAACACAGGTCTAAAGGACAGTGATATAAAACACAGGGCTAAAGGACAGTGATATAAAACACAGGGTTAAAGGACAGTGATATAAAACACAGGTCTAAAGGACAGTGATATAAAACACAGGGCTAAAGGACAGTGATATAAAAAACAGGGTTAAAGGACAGTGATATAAAACACAGGGTTAGAGGACAGTGATATAAAACACAGGGTTAAAGGACAGTGATATAAAACACAGGTCTAAAGGACAGTGATATAAAACACAGGACTAAAGGACAGTGATATAAAACACAGGACTAAAGGACAGTGATTTAAAACACAGTGTTAAAGGACAGTGATATAAAACACAGGGTTAAAGGACAGTGATATAAAACACAGGTCTAAAGGACAGTGATATAAAACACAGGGTTAAAGGACAGTGATATAGAACACAGGGCTAAAGGACAGTGATATAAAACACAGGACTAAAGGACAGTGATATAAAACACAGGACTAAAGGACAGTGATTTAAAACACAGGGTTAAAGGACAGTGATATAAAACACAGGTTTAAACGACAGTTATATAAAACACAGGTCTAAAGGACAGTGATATAAAACACAGGGTTAAAGGACAGTGATATAAAACACAGGTCTAAAGGACAGTGATATAAAACACAGGGTTAAAGGACAGTGATATAAAACACAGGTCTAAAGGACAGTGATATAAAACAGGGTTAGAGGACAGTAATATAAAACACAGGTCTAAAGGACAGTGATATAAAACACAGGTCTAAAGGACAGTGATATAAAACACAGGTCTAAAGGACAGTGATATAAAACACAGGGTTAAAGGACAGTGATATAAAACACAGGTCTAAAGGACAGTGATATAAAACACAGGGCTAAAGGACAGTGATATAAAACACAGGTCTAAAGGACAGTGATATAAAACACAGGGTTAGAGGACAGTGATATAAAACACAGGGCTAAAGGACAGTGATATAAAACACAGGGTTAAAGGACAGTGATATAGAACACAGGGCTAAAGGACAGTGATTTAAAACACAGGGCTAAAGGACAGTGATATAAAACACAGGTCTAAAGGACAGTGATATAAAACACAGGTCTAAAGGACAGTGATATAAAACACAGGGCTAAAGGACAGTGATATAAAACACAGGTCTAAAGGACAGTGATATAAAACACAGGACTAAAGGACAGTGATATAAAACACAGGGCTAAAGGACAGTGATATAAAACACAGGTCTAAAGGACAGTGATATAAAACACAGGTCTAAAGGACAGTGATATAAAACACAGGTCTAAAGGACAGTGATATAAACACAGGTCTAAAGGACAGTGATATAAAACACAGGGCTAAAGGACAGTGATATAAAACACAGGGCTAAAGGACAGTGATATAAAACACAGGGCTAAAGGACAGTGATATAAAACACAGGGCTAAAGGACAGTGATATAAAACACAGGGTTAAAGGACAGTGATATAAAACACAGGTTTAAAGGACAGTGATATAAAACACAGGTCTAAAGGACAGTGATATAAAACACAGGGCTAAAGGACAGTGATATAAAACACAGGTCTAAAGGACAGTGATATAAAACACAGGGTTAAAGGACAGTGATATAAAACACAGGTCTAAAGGACAGTGATATAAAACACAGGGTTAGAGGACAGTGATATAAAACACAGGGCTAAAGGACAGTGATATAAAACACAGGTCTAAAGGACAGTGATATAAAACACAGGGCTAAAGGACAGTGATATAAAACACAGGTCTAAAGGACAGTGATATAAAACACAGGTCTAAAGGACAGTGATATAAAACACAGGGTTAAAGGACAGTGATATAAAACACAGGTCTAAAGGACAGTGATATAAAACACAGGGCTAAAGGACAGTGATATAAAACACAGGTCTAAAGGACAGTGATATAAAACACAGGGTTAGAGGACAGTGATATAAAACACAGGGCTAAAGGACAGTGATATAAAACACAGGGTTAAAGGACAGTGATATAAAACACAGGGTTAAAGGACAGTGATATGAAACACAGGGCTAAAGGACAGTGATATAAAACACAGGTCTAAAGGACAGTGATATAAAACACAGGTCTAAAGGACAGTGATATAAAACACAGGGCTAAAGGACAGTGATATAAAACACAGGGCTAAAGGACAGTGATATAAAACACAGGACTAAAGGACAGTGATATAAAACACAGGGCTAAAGGACAGTGATATAAAACACAGGTCTAAAGGACAGTGATATAAAACACAGGTCTAAAGGACAGTGATATAAAACACAGGTCTAAAGGACAGTGATATAAAACACAGGGTCTAAAGGACAGTGATATAAAACACAGGGCTAAAGGACAGTGATATAAAACACAGGGCTAAAGGACAGTGATATAAAACACAGGGCTAAAGGACAGTGATATAAAACACAGGGTTAAAGGACAGTGATATAAAACACAGGTTTAAAGGACAGTGATATAAAACACAGGTCTAAAGGACAGTGATATAAAACACAGGGCTAAAGGACAGTGATATAAAACACAGGTCTAAAGGACAGTGATATAAAACACAGGGTTAAAGGACAGTGATATAAAACACAGGGTTAAAGGACAGTGATATAAAACACAGGATTAAAGGACAGTGATATAAAACACAGGGTTAGAGGACAGTGATATAAAACACAGGTCTAAAGGACAGTGATATAAAACACAGGGCTAAAGGACAGTGATATAAAACACAGGGCTAAAGGACAGTGATATAAAACACAGGTCTAAAGGACAGTGATATAAAACACAGGGTTAGAGGACAGTGATATAAAACACAGGGCTAAAGGACAGTGATATAAAACACAGGGCTAAAGGACAGTGATATAAAACACAGGGCTAAAGGACAGTGATATAAAACACAGGGCTAAAGGACAGTGATATAAAACACAGGGCTAAAGGACAGTGATATAAAACACAGGGCTAAAGGACAGTGATATAAAACACAGGGCTAAAGGACAGTGATATAAAACACAGGTCTAAAGGACAGTGATATAAAACACAGGGCTAAAGGACAGTGATATAAAACACAGGACTAAAGGACAGTGATATAAAACAGGGTTAAAGGACAGTGATATAAAACACAGGTCTAAAGGACAGTGATATAAAACACAGGGCTAAAGGACAGTGATATAAAACACAGGGTTAAAGGACAGTGATATAAAACACAGGACTAAAGGACAGTGATATAAAACACAGGTCTAAAGGACAGTGATATAAAACACAGGGCTAAAGGACAGTGATATAAAACACAGGTCTAAAGGACAGTGATATAAAACACAGGTCTAAAGGACAGTGATATAAAACACAGGTCTAAAGGACAGTGATATAAAACACAGGGCTAAAGGACAGTGATTTAAAACACAGGGTTAAAGGACAGTGATATAAAACACAGGGCTAAAGGACAGTGATATAAAACACAGGGCTAAAGGACAGTTATATAAAACACAGGGCTAAAGGACAGTGATATAAAACACAGGACTAAAGGACAGTGATATAAAACACAGGTCTAAAGGACAGTGATATAAAACACAGGGCTAAAGGACAGTGATATAAAACACAGGGCTAAAGGACAGTGATATAAAACACAGGGCTAAAGGACAGTGATATAAAACACAGGGCTAAAGGACAGTGATATAAAACACAGGTCTAAAGGACAGTGATATAAACACAGGTCTAAAGGACAGTGATATAAAACACAGGTCTAAAGGACAGTGATATAAAACACAGGGCTAAAGGACAGTGATATAAAACACAGGGCTAAAGGACAGTGATATAAAACACAGGTCTAAAGGACAGTGATATAAAACACAGGGCTAGAGGACAGTGATATAAAACACAGGGTTAAAGGACAGTGATATAAAACACAGGGTTAAAGGACAGTGATATAAAACACAGGTCTAAAGGACAGTGATATAAAACACAGGGCTAAAGGACAGTGATATAAAACACAGGGTTAAAGGACAGTGATATAAAACACAGGGTTAAAGGACAGTAATATAAAACACAGGGTTAAAGGACAGTGATATAAAACACAGGGTTAGAGGACAGTGATATAAAACACAGGGTTAAAGGACAGTGATATAAAACACAGGTCTAAAGGACAGTGATATAAAACACAGGGCTAAAGGACAGTGATATAAAACACAGGTCTAAAGGACAGTGATATAAAACACAGGGCTAAAGGACAGTGATATAAAACACAGGTCTAAAGGACAGTGATATAAAACACATAACTAAAGGACAGTGATATAAAACACAGGACTAAAGGACAGTGATATAAAACACAGGGCTAAAGGACAGTGATATAAAACACAGGTCTAAAGGACAGTGATATAAAACACAGGGCTAAAGGACAGTGATTTAAAACACAGGTCTAAAGGACAGTGATATAAAACACAGGGTTAAAGGACAGTTTATTAAACACAGGGCTAAAGGACAGTGATATAAAACACAGGGCTAAAGGACAGTGATATAAAACACAGGTCTAAAGGACAGTGATATAAAACACAGGGTTAAAGGACAGTGATATGAAACACAGGGTTAAAGGACAGTGATATAAAACAGGGTTAAAGGACAGTGATATAAAACACAGGTCTAAAGGACAGTGATATAAAACACAGGGTTAAAGGACAGTGATATGAAACACAGGGTTAAAGGACAGTGATATAAAACACAGGGCTAAAGGACAGTGATATAAAACACAGGTCTAAAGGACAGTGATATAAAACACAGGGTTAAAGGACAGTGATATAAAACACAGGGCTAAAGGACAGTGATATAAAACACAGGGCTAAAGGACAGTGATATAAAACACAGGGCTAAAGGACAGTGATATAAAACACAGGGCTAAAGGACAGTGATATAAAACACAGGTCTAAAGGACAGTGATATAAAACACAGGGTTAAAGGACAGTGATATGAAACACAGGGTTAAAGGACAGTGATATAAAACACAGGGCTAAAGGACAGTGATATAAAACACAGGTCTAAAGGACAGTGATATAAAACACAGGGTTAAAGGACAGTGATATAAAACACAGGGCTAAAGGACAGTGATATAAAACACAGGGCTAAAGGACAGTGATATAAAACACAGGTCTAAAGGACAGTGATATAAAACACAGGGTTAAAGGACAGTGATATGAAACACAGGTCTAAAGGACAGTGATATAAAACACAGGGCTAAAGGACAGTGATATAAAACACAGGTCTAAAGGACAGTGATATAAAACACAGGACTAAAGGACAGTGATATAAAACACAGGACTAAAGGACAGCGATATAAAACACAGGGCTAAAGGACAGTGATATAAAACACAGGGCTAAAGGACTAATATAAAACGCAGAGTGAAAGCAAATGAACAGGCAAAGGAACAGAAAGACGCTAGAAAGGAAGGTAGAAGCGAATGAATTGTAAAAAGAAAAGTTAAGGCGGGCTGCTGTAGGAGCACAGCTTATTAGAGGCCAAAGAATGATTGTCTGTTGTAGTGTTTTAGTGTGTTGAATGCATGTTGAGGACAGAAAAACAGGATAATTTAAAGCAAAATATTGATGTTTTTCAAACGTTTTCAGCCTCCCTCTGATCTTCTGCCTCCTTCAGAAAGAACAAACAGTAATAATTCAGTCAACAACACACCAGCACGCCAGCGTAATCAAATGACAGCTGACATACAGTTCAACTCTCAAACGCCTTCCTTCCACACCTCAACGCTAATCCCCCTTTCTCTCTCTTTCACTCACTCCCTCTCTCTCTCCAACTCTCTTGCTTCTCTTTCTCCCCTCTCCCTCTCTCTTTCTCTCTGTTTATGTCTCTCTGGGTCTTTATCTCTCTCCCTTTCTTTGATCCCTCTATCACAGGGACCTCAAATTGGACAACGTGATGCTGGACTCTGAGGGCCACATTAAGATAGCAGACTTTGGCATGTGTAAGGAGAACATGTATGAAGGCATGGTCACACGCACCTTCTGTGGTACCCCCGACTATATCGCCCCAGAGGTGAGGACCACGGGGGGTGAGGGGAGAGACTGAGGGGAGAGACTGAGGGGAGAGACTGGGGGGCGAGACTGGGGGGCGAGAGATTGAGGGGAGAGACTGAGGGGAGAGACTGAGGGGAGAGACTGATGGGAGAGACTGAGGGGAGAGACTGAAGGGGAGAGACTGAGGGGGAGAGACTGAGGGGAGAGACTGAGTGGGAGAGACTGAAGGGGAGAGACTGAGGGGGAGAGACTGAGGGGAGAGACTGAGGGGAGAGACTGATGGGAGAGACTGAGGGGAGAGACTGAAGGGGAGAGACTGAGGGGGAGAGACTGAGGGGAGAGACTGAGGGGGAGAGACTGATGGGAGAGACTGAGGGGAGAGACTGAGGGGGAGAGACTGAGGGGGAGAGACTGAAGGGGAGAGACTGAGGGGGAGAGACAAGGGGGGAGAGACAAGGGGGGGAGAGACTGAGGGGGAGAGACTGAGGGGAGAGACAGAGGGGGAGAGACAGAGGGGGAGAGACAAGGGGGGGAGAGACAAGGGGGGAGAGACTGAGTGAGAGAGACTGAGGGGGAGAGACTGAAGGTAGAGACTGAGTGGGAGAGACTGAGGGGAGAGACTGAGGGGGAGAGACTGAGGGGAGAGACTGAGGGGGAGAGACTGAGGGGAGAGACTGAGTGGGAGAGACTGAGGGGAGAGACTGAGTGAGAGAGACTGAGGGGGGAGAGACTGAGTGGGAGAGACTGAGGGGAGAGACTGAGTGGGAGAGACTGAGGGGAGAGACTGAGGGGGAGAGACTGAGGGGAGAGACTGAGTGGGAGAGACTGAGGGGAGAGACTGAGTGAGAGAGACTGAGGGGGAGAGACTGAGTGGGAGAGACTGAGGGGGAGAGACTGAGGGGAGAGACTGAGGGGGAGAGACTGAGGGGAGAGACTGAAGGGGAGAGACTGAGGGGAGAGACTGAGGGGGAGAGACTGAGTGGGAGAGACTGAGGGGGAGAGACTGAGTGGGAGAGACTTAGGGGAGAGACTGAGTGGGAGAGACTGAAGGTAGAGACTGAGTGGGAGAGACTGAGTGGGAGAGACTGAAGGTAGAGACTTAGGGGAGAGACTGAGTGAGAGAGACTGAGGGGAGAGACTGAGTGGGAGAGACTGAGGGGGAGAGACTGAGTGGGAGAGACTGAGGGGAGAGGCTGAAGGGGAGAGACTGAGGGGAGAGACTGAGGGGAGAGACTGAGGGGGAGAGACTGATGGGAGAGACTGAGGGGGAGAGACTGAGTTGGAGAGACTGAGGGGGAGAGACTGAGGGGAGAGACTGAGTGGGAGAGACTGAGGGGAGAGACTGAGGGGGAGAGACTGAGGGGAGAGACTGAGGGGGAGAGACTGAAGGGGAGAGACTGAGGGGGAGAGACTGAGGGGGAGAGATTGATGGGAGAGACTGAGGGGAGAGACTGAGGGGAGAGACTGAGGGGGAGAGACTGAGGGGGAGAGACTGAGGGGAGAGACTGAGGGGGAGAGACTGAGGGGAGAGAATGAAGGGGAGAGACTGATGGGAGAGACTGAGTGAGAGAGACTGAGGGGGAGAGACAAGGGGGGGAGAGACAAGGGGGGAGAGACTGAGTGAGAGAGACTGAGTGGGAGAGACTGAAGGTAGAGACTGAGGGGAGAGACTGAGGGGGAGAGACTGAGGGGGAGAGACTGAGGGGGAGAGACTGAGGGGAGAGACTGAAGGTAGAGACTGAGGGGAGAGACTGAGGGGGAGAGACTGAGGGGGAGAGACTGAGGGGGAGAGACTGAGTGGGAGAGACTGAGGGGGAGAGACTGAAGGTAGAGACTGAGTGGGAGAGACTGAGGGGGAGAGACTGAGTGGGAGAGACTGAGGGGGAGAGACTGAGTGGGAGAGACTGAGTGGGAGAGACTGAAGGTAGAGACTGAGTGGGAGAGACTGAGGGGGAGAGACTGAGTGGGAGAGACTGAGGGGGAGAGACTGAGTGGGAGAGACTGAGTGGGAGAGACTGAGTGGGAGAGACTGAAGGTAGAGACTGAGTGGGAGAGACTGAGGGGGAGAGACTGAGGGGGAGAGACTGAGGGGGAGAGACTGAGTGGGAGAGACTGAGTGGGAGAGACTGAAGGTAGAGACTGAGGGGGAGAGACTGAAGGGGAGAGACTGAGGGGGAGAGACTGAAGGTAGAGACTGAGGGGGAGAGACTGAAGGTAGAGACTGAGTGGGAGAGACTGAAGGTAGAGACTGAGTGGGAGAGACTGAGGGGAGAGACTGAGTGGGAGAGACTGAAGGGGAGAGACTGAGGGGGAGAGACTGAAGGGGAGAGACTGAGGGGAAAGGAGGGAAGAAATGAAGGGGTGAGGATGCCGAGGGCCATAGATAAGGGGTCATGAACGGAGACATTCCAGAGAGGCTGTACCACTTCACTGTACTGTTTACACCTTCTGTATTCTGTGCATGTGACAAATAAACATGGATTTTATTTGATTTAGGGTATGTTTACTACATGGCCTCACATGTGAATCCTAGACAAAGAAGAGCAGGGCTAACGGACCGAATCGAGGCGGTCGGTCACATATGTGACATAGTACACAATTTCTGGGGACCATTTTTGGCTCGTGAGTTCTACTTTCAGAACTACTGGCTAAAAAGTATACAAAAGTACTGGATAATCTCTTTAATGGAGATGTGTGCGTGTGTGTGTGTGTGTGTGTGTGTGCGTGCGTGTGTGTGTGTGTGCGTGTGTGTGTGCGTGCGTGTGTGTGTGTGTGTGTGTGTGTGTGTGTGTGTGTGTGTGTGTGTGTGTGCTCCTGCCTCTCTGTCTGTAGTGACTCATCAGGGACTGTAGCAACCCAAAGGTAGGAGGTGGGGATAGCCCTGTTTCTATCTCTGGGTTTCCATGGTGGGGCCTGAGGTTGAGGTGTCAATTTAATGAATGGACTTTGAATCTGAGCACTTTTCAGACAACTTTTATTTTGCTGTTGTCTATATTGAAATCTATATCTAAAGGCAACAGAGAAGAATATAATGGTCATGTTGTCTCAGTGTATTCAAGCCTCAAGTCTCTCAGTAGTCTGTCCTCTCACACGGCTATAAAAGGACCATGTGGTTCCTCCGGCCATAGAGATGCAATATAATATAAATAGTGTTCTATTTCATTCTGAGCCTGAGGCTCAGAGAAGGACCTGGAGCGACATTATAGACCTGTCACTTCTCGTTACTGTGACGAGGAATGGATGCCCATACAGCACATGCTCAGACATGTCCCTGTGTTTGGCGGTAGAGCTGCTTCCTGTCTTGTCTGCTTGAGGGGGTGACAGGTGGTAGAGCTGCTTCCTGTCTTGTCTACTTGAGGGGGGGACAGGCGGCAGAGCTGCTTCCTGTCTTGTCTGTTTGGGGGGTGACAGGTGGTAGACCTGCTTCCTGTCTTGTCTGCTTGAGGGAGTGACAGGCAGTAGAGCTGCTTCCTGTCTTGTCTGCTTGAGGGAGTGACAGGCAGTAGATATGCTTCCTGTCTTGTCTGCTTAAGGGGTGACAGGTGGTAGAGCTGCTTCCTGTCTTGTCTGCTTGAGGGGGGGACAGGTGGTAGAGCTGCTTCCTGTCTTGTCTGCTTGAGGGGGGGACAGGCAGTAGAGCTGCTTCCTGTCTTGTCTGCTTGAGGGGGTGACAGGCGGTAGAGCTGCTTCCTGTCTTGTCTGCTTGAGGTGGTGACAGGCGGTAGAGCTGCTTCCTGTCTTGTCTGCTTGAGGGGGGACAGGCGGTAGAGCTGCTTCCTGTCTTGTCTGCTTGAGGGGGTGACAGGCGGTAGAGCTGCTTCCTGTCTTGTCTGCTTGAGGGGGGACAGGCGGTAGAGCTGCTTCCTGTCTTGTCTGCTTGAGGGGGTGACAGGCGGTAGAGCTGCTTCCTGTCTTGTCTGCTTGAGGGGGTGACAGGCGGTAGAGCTGCTTCCTGTCTTGTCTGTTTGGAGGGGTGACAGGTGGTAGAATGTTCTTTCCTAATTTCTGCACGTGCTGTGTTTTATCCCTCACTACATGTGAGAATTGAATCTCATTTCACGTCTGTGGCAAAAGCCATCACAGCTCAGTTACAATTTAGCTGTGTGTGTGTGTGTGTGTGTGTGTGTGTGTGTGTGTGTGTGTGTGTGTGTGTGTGTGTGTGTGTGTGTGTGTGTGTACATGCTTGTTTATGCATCCAAGTGAGCATGTGTGTGTGCGAGCGCAAGAGCTTCTGTGTGTTTCTGTACAATGTGTGTGGGTGGACATGTGGACTGGTAAATTGGATGGTAGGAAAATAGTCCTTTGTTATGGCAGATATACATAGCCCACTGTAATAATGGTGGGTGGTGTAGTGGAAGTTTTGAAGAGAACAATCCTATGTGCTGCTACTGCTGTTAACGTAGCTCAGAGCAGAGTAACTGTCCTTGACTGAAATTGCAGGCAGAGCAAACCTGGGTAAATATGAAATTCACATGTGTTGCAGTGGTTCCCACATGCTGGTCCCACAATGGAATAGTGGGTGTGTTTAGGTTGGGCTTCCAGCAGTATATTATTAATGTAATGTGGCTCTTTCACCTTTCTCTCCTCTCTCCTGACAGATCATTGCATATCAGCCATATGGGAAATCAGTGGACTGGTGGGCTTATGGGGTTCTCCTCTACGAGATGCTAGCGGGACAGGTACGTGCAGTAGTATATTTGTCAGATGGAAGTCTATTGTTCAATAGATCAAATGTGGCCTCATGTTATGCTGAGTCCATATTTCACAGCATCTGTTGTGTGGATCCTGCTAGCCTATATGTATGGATCCTGCTAGCCTATATGTATGGATCCTGCTAGATTATATGTATGGGTCCTGCTAGCTTATATGTCTGGCTCCTACTAGCCTATATGTATGTGTCCTGCTAGCATATATGTATGGATCCTACTAGCCTATATGTATGGATCCTGCTAGCCTATATGTATGGATCCTGCTAGATTATATGTATGGGTCCTGCCAGCCTATAAGTATGGATCCTACGAACCTATACAGTATGTATGGATCCTACTAGCCTATACAGTATGTATGGATCCTACTAGCCTATATGTGTGGGTCCTACTAGCCTATATGTATGGATCCTACTAGCCTATATGTATGGATCCTACTAGCCTATATGTATGGATCCCACTAGCCTTTACAGTATGTATGGATCCTACTAGCCTATATGTATGGATCCTACTAGCCTATACAGTATGTATGATCCTACTAGCCTATACAGTATGTATGGATCCTACTAGCCTATATGTGTGGGTCCTACTAGCCTATATGTATGGATCCTACTAGCCTATATGTATGGATCCTACTAGCCTATATGTATGGGATCCCACTAGCCTTTACAGTATGTTTGGATCCTACTAGCCTATATGTATGGATCCTACTAGCCTATACAGTATGTATGATCCTACTAGCCTATACAGTATGTATGGATCCTACTAGCCTATATGTATGGATCCTACTAGCCTATATGTATGGATCCTACTAGCCTATATGTATGGATCCCACTAGCCTTTACAGTATGTATGGATCCTACTAGCCTATATGTGTGGATCCTACTAGCCTATACAGTATGTATGATCCTACTTGCCTATACCGTATGTATGGATCCTACTAGCCTATATGTATGGATCCCACTAGCCTTTACAGTATGTATGGATCCTACTAGCCTATATGTATGGATCCTGCTAGCCTATATGTATGGATCCTACTAGCCTATATGTATGGAACCTACTAGCCTATATGTATGTATGGATCCTACTAGCCTATACAGTATGTATGGATCCTACTAGCCTATACAGTATGTATGGATCCTACTAGTTTATATGTATGGATCCTGCTAGCCTATATGTATGGATCCTACTAGCCTATATGTATGGATCCTACTAGCCTATATGTATGGATCCTACTAGCCTATATGTATGGATCCTACTAGCCTATATGTACGGATCCTGCTAGCCTATATGTATGGATCCTACTAGCCTATATGTATGGATCCTACTAGCCTATACAGTATGTATGGATCCTACTAGCCTATATGTATGGATCCTACTAGCCTATATGTATGGATCCTACTAGCCTATACAGTATGTAGGCCTTCCCTGTAGCTCAGTTGGTAGAGCATGGTGTTTGCAACGCATGGTGTTTGCAACACCAGGGTTGTGGATTTGATTCCCACGGGGGGCCAGTACAAAAAAAAAATTATGAAATGTATGCATTTACTCATGTAAGTCGCTCTGGATAAGAGCATCTGCTAAATGACAAAAATGTAAAAAAAATTATGGATCCTACTAGCCTATATGTATGGATCCTACCAGCCTATATGTATAAGTCATGCTAGCCTATATGTATCTAGCCTATATGTATGGGTCCTACTAGCCTATATGTATCTAGCCTATATGTATGGATCCTACTAGCCTATATGTGTGGATCCTACTAGCCTATATATATGGATCCTACCAGCCTATATGTATAAGTCATGCTAGCCTATATGTATGGGTCCTACTAGCCTATATGTATCTAGCCTATATGTATGGATCCTACTAGCCTATATGTATCTAGCCTATATGTATGGATCCTACTAGCCTATATGTATGGATCCTACTAGCCTATATGTATGGATCCTACCAGCCTATATGTATAAGTCATGCTAGCCTATATGTATGGGTCCTACTAGCCTATATGTATCTAGTCTATATGTATGGATCCTACTAGCCTATATGTATAGGTCATGCTAACCTGTATGTATAGGTCATGCTAACCTGTATGTATAGGTCATGCTAGCCAATATGTATGGATCCTACTAGCCTATATGTATAGGTTATACTGACCTTTATGTATGGGGATATCTGCATGCCTGAATCCCAAAGGAATAGGAAAGATTGGCACGACAACATTAAGTCTGTAGCAGGGGTTCCCCATTCTACACCTCTTATGACACCGTTTCTTCAGAGACATACAGTACATTGGTGTCCTTGATGAATACCTGTGGATGCCACTTACTGACAATATGGTGTATTTAACTCATCTTAAACTTAAACTACCTCATCCTGACCAGACCAGCCACCTCTGAGTCACACACACACACACACACACACACACACACACACACACACACACACACACACACACACACACACACACACACACACACACACACACACACACACACACACACACACACACACACACACATACACACAGGCATACACACTCACAGGACAGTTTGTAAAAGTCTCTCCTAATGGTTTACAGGATTCTTAAGGCCCATTATTCTGTTAATTCAAGATGGTCCCGTGTGGCTCAGTTGGTAGAGCATGGTGTTTGCAATGCCAGGGTTGTGGGTTTGATTCCCATGGGGGACCAGTACGGGGGGAAGAAATGTATGAAATGTATGCATTCACTACTGTAAGTTGCTCTGGATAAGAGTGTCTGCTAAATGACTAAAATGTTAAAAAATGAGATGATTACCACACATATGTGCGCACAGACACACACAATCAGAGGCATTACCACTCACAAACTACATATATACACACAACCGCACAGTCAGTAGTCATTACCGAACACTTCTGAAAACTCCACTTTGTTACCACTTCAGTTGCCTGGCAACGGAAATGGTGTAGTGCTTTGATATGCCTCTTGTCTGCTGAGTGGAGGTCATCTTGACATCTGTAATTTCCCTCCGTTAAATCTAACACAAGACAGTACCCTTAATTAGAACAGAGAACTGAGCCCTTCAACTCAACCAAAGGGGTGAAATGGTAAATCTCACCCATGTACTATGGACACTGCTGTTTCCCCTACATGGCTAGGTCATCCATGTATTGATGTCGGTCCTGATTATGGTCTTAGTAGCTCAGTTGGTAAGATTGTGGAGCTAGCAACACCAGCGTCATTGGTTCAATTCTGTCTGGGGACATTAATAATAACATGTATTAACTGTACTTAAGTTCCATCCAGCAACCCTGGATAAGAGCGTCTGCTAAATGAACAAATGTAACCCATAGTCATACATAGAGACTTGAAGCAACCCATAGACTCAGTCTGCCAGGTGTGATACCATACAGTATGTCTCCTGTTGGAATTGAACACACAACCTTGGCGTTGTTTTAAAAAAAAAAACATGTATTCCACCTTTATTTAACCAGGTAGGCTAGTTGAGAATAAGTTCTCATTTGCAACTGCGACCTGGCCAAGATAAAGCAAAGCAGTTCGACACATAAAACAACACAGAGTTACTCATGGAATAAACAAACATACAATCAATAATACAGTAAAAAAAAGTCTATATACAGCATGTGCAAATGAGGTAGGATAAGGGAGGTAAGGCAATAAATAGGCCATGGTGGCGAAGTAATTACAATATAGCAATTAAACACTGGAATGGTAGAATGTGCAGAAGATGAATGTGCAAGTAGAGATACTGTGGTGCAAAGGAGCAAGATAAATAAATAAATACAGTATGGGGATGAGGTAGATTGGATGGGCTATGTACAGGTGCAGTGATCTGTGAGCTGCTCTGGCAGCTGGTGCTTACAGCTAGTGAGGGAGGTAAGAGTCTCCAGCTTTAGTGATTTTTGCAGTTCGTTCCAGTCATTGGCAGCAGAGAACTGGAAGGAAAGGCTGCCAAAGGAAGAATTGGTTTTGGGGGTGACCAGTGAGATATACCTGCTGGAGCGCATGCTATGGGTGGGTGCTCCTATGGTGACCAGTGAGCTGAGATAAGGCAGGGCTTTACCTAGCAGAGACTTGTAGATGACCTGGAGCTAGTTGGTTTGGCGACGAATATGAAGCAAGGACCAGCCAACGAGAGCGTACAACATTTTTACATTTTTTTTACATTTTAGTCTTTTAGCAGACACTCTTATCCAGAGCAACTTACAGTAGTGAATGCATACATTTCATTTCATGCATTTATTTTTTTTGTACTGGCCCCCCGTGGGAATCAAACCCACAACCCTGGCATTGCACACACCATGCTGGCGTTGCAAACACCATGCTCTACCAACTGAGCCACAGGGAAGACTACAAGTTGCAGTGGTGGGTCGTAAATGGGGATTTGGTAAAAAAACAGATGGCACTGTGATAGACTGCATCCAATTTGTTGAGTAAATGACATCGCCGAAATCGATGATCGGTAGGATGGTCAGTTTTACAAGGGTATGTTTGGCAGCATGAGTGAAGGATGCTTTGTTGCGAAATAGGAAGCCAATTCTAGATTACATTTTTGATTGGAGATGTTTAATGTGAGTCTGGAAGGAGAGTTTACAGTCTAACCAGACACCTAGGTATTTGTAGTTGTCCACATATTCTAAGTCACAACCGTCCAGAGTAGTGATGCTAGGCGGGCGGGCAGGTGCAGGCAGCGATCAGTTGAAGAGCATGTATTTAGTTTTACTTGCATTTAAGAGCAGTTGGAGGTCACGGAAGGAGAGTTGTATGGCATTGAAGCTCGTCTGGAGGTTAGTTAACACAGTGTCCAAAGAAGGGCCAGAGGTATACAGAAGGGTGTCGTCTGCGTAGAGGTGGATTAGAGAATCACCAGTAGCAAGAGCGACATCATTGATGTATACAGAGAAAAGAGTCGGCCCGAGAATTGAACCCTGTGGAGGGGGGTGGAGGGCTGTTGATCGGAGTAGGGGTAGCCAGGTGGAAAGCATGGCCAGCAGTAGAAAAATGCTTATTGAAATTCTCAATTATAGTGGATTTATCGGTGGTGACAGCGTTTCATAGCCTCAGTGCAGTGGGCAGCTGGGAGGAGGTGCTCTTATACTCCATGGACTTTATAGTGAAAAAGCTAGCCTTAGCTTTCCTAACTGCCTGTGTATATTTGTTCCTAACTTCCCTGAAAAGTTGCATATGCCACAGGATGTTTTTGTGCTGGTCAAGGGCAGTCAGGTCTGGAGAGAACCAAGGGCTATATCTGTTCCTGGTTCTACATTTTTTGAATGGGGCATGCTTATTTAAGATGTGAGGAAGGCACTTCTAAAGAATAACCAGGCATCCTCTACTGACGGAATGAGGTCCATCTCCTTCCAGGATACCCGGGCCAGGTCGATTAAAAAGGCCTGCTCGAAGAAATGTTTTAGGGAGCGTTTGACAGTGATGAGGGGTGGTCGTTTGACTGCAGACCCATTACGGATGCAGGCAATGAGGCAGTGATCGCTGAGATCTTGGTTGAAAACAGCAGAGGTGTATTTGGAGGGCAAGTTGGTTAGGATGATACCTATGAGGGTGCCCGTGTTTACGGATTTGAGGTTGTACCTGGTGGGTTCATTGATAATATGTGAGAGATTGAGGGCATCAGGCTTAGATTGTAGGATGGCCGGGGTGTTAAGCATGTCATAGTTTAGGTCACCTAGCAGCACGAACTCTGAAGATAGATGGGGGGGCAATCAATTCACATATGGTGTCCAGGGCACAGCTGGGGGCAGAGGGTGGTCTATAGCAAGCGGCAACGGTGAGAGACTTGTTTCTGGAAAGGTGGATTTTTAAAAGTAGAAGCTCGAATTGTTTGGGCACAGACCTGGATAGTATGACAGAACTCTGCAGGCTATCTCTGCAGTAGATTGCAACACCGCCCCCCTTTGGCAGTTCTATCTTGTCGGAAAATGTTATAGTTACGGATGAAAATGTCAGGGTTTTTGGTGGTCTTCCTAAACCAGGATTCAGACACGGCTAGGACATCCGGGTTAGCAGAGTGTGCTAATGGCGTTGTTGTCACAGTAGCACTCAATAACAGGGCAAAGCACGACATTGCATTCTGATGGGACAATCTGAACAGATCAGTAGAGAACTATGGCTGGCATCTATTGCCAATATAAACCCACTGTACACCAATGACTTCTATGACAGATGAAAGACTACACAGAGGAACATTAAAGGAACTCACACACATACAGGGAGAAATTAGATCCACAGGTTGGTTCTGAGTGGCTGCTGGGATTTTAGGGCTCAGTTCCCACCTGTCCTCTGTTTTATTCCACCTCAGAGTGGTGGCTAGTCCGGTCCCTCTTTGTATCGTGCACACAAAGCTGTGGTATCACGCTGTTTAAGATCACAAAGACAAGGGGATTGACAGGAGACATGATTGGTCATATTTCTTTGGCTTTTTGTCCTTTTTAAAGATATACTGTAAGTATACCATAAGCACTGTATGTACAGTAAACTTATTTTCATATCTTATCCACTATAACCATGTTGCTACAAATGTGGACCTTCAGTAAGCAAATGAAAGAAAAATGTGGACCCTCACTCGTGTGTACATTTTGGTTGTCAACTGTATCAATGAATAACTTGTATGTGTTGTTTCCCTGAAGCCTCCGTTCGATGGAGAGGATGAAGATGAGTTGTTCCAGTCCATCATGGAGCACAACGTGTCCTACCCCAAGTCCATGTCTAAGGAGGCTGTCGTCATCTGCAAGGGAGTAAGTAGCTGGGAGATATGGGGTTGTATCTCTCTTACAATAACTCACTGGGAGATATGGGGTTGTATCTCTCCTACAATAACTCACTGGGAGATATGGGGTTGTATCTCTCCTACAGTAACACACTGGGAGATATGGGGTTGTATCTCTCTTACAATAACTCACTGGGAGATATGGGGTTGTATCTCTCCTACAATAACTCACTGGGAGATATGGGGTTGTATCTCTCCTACAATAACTCACTGGGAGATATGGGGTTGTATCTCTCCTACAATAACTCACTGGGAGATATGTGTTGTATCTCTCCTACAGTAACACACTGGGAGATATGGGTTGTATCTCTCCTACAGTAACTCACTGGGAGATATGGGGTTGTATCTCTCCTACAGTAACTCACTGGGAGATATGTGTTGTATCTCTCCTACAGTAACACACTGGGATATATGGGGTTGTATTTCTCCTACAGTAACTCACTGGGAGATATGGGGTTGTATCTCTCCTACAGTAACACACTGGAAGATATGGGGTTGTATCTCTCCTACAGTAGTAACACACTGGGAGATATGTGTTGTATCTCTCCTACAGTAACACACTGGGAGATATGGGGTTGTATCTCTCCTACAGTAACACACTGGGAGATATGTGTTGTATCTCTCCTACAGTAACACACTGGGAGATATGGGGTTGTATCTCTCCTATGGTAACACACTGGGAGATATGTGTTGTATCTCTCCTACAGTAACTCACTTGGAGATATGGGGTTGTATCTCTCCTACAGTAACTCACTGGGAGATATGGGGTTGTATCTCTCCTACAGTAGTAACACACTGGAGATATGTGTTGTATCTCTCCTACAGTAACACACTGGGAGATATAGGTTGTATCTCTCCTACAGTAACACACCGGGAGATATGTGTTGTATCTCTCCTACAGTAACACACTGGGAGATATGGGGTTGTATCTCTCCTACAGTAACTCACTGGGAGATATGGGATTGTATCTCTCCTACAGTGACACACTGGGAGATATGGGGTTGTATCTCTCCTACAGTAACACACTGGGAGATATGGGTTGTATCTCTCCTACAGTAACACACTGGGAGATATGGGTTGTATCTCTCCTACAGTAACTCACTGGGAGATGTGGGGTTGTATCTGTCCTACAGTGACACACTGGGAGATATGGGTTGTATCTCTCCTACAGTAACTCACTGGGAGATGTGGGGTTGTATCTCTCCTACAGTAACACACTGGGAGATATGGGGTTGTATCTCTCCTACAGTAACACACTGGGATATATGGGGTTGTATCTCTCCTACAGTAGTAACACACTGGGATATATGGGGTTGTATCTCTCCTACAGTAACACACTGGGAGATATGTGTTGTATCTCTCCTACAGTAACACACTGGGAGATATGGGGTTGTATCTCTCTTACAGTAACACACTGGGAGATATGTGTTGTATCTCTCCTACAGTAACTCACTGGGAGATATGGGGTTGTATCTCTCCTACAGTAGTAACACACTGGGAGATATGGGGTTGTATCTCTCCTACAGTAACACACTGGGAGATATGGGGTTGTATCTCTCCTACAGTAACACACTGGGAGATATGTGTTGTATCTCTCCTACAGTAACTTACTGGGAGATATGGGGTTGTATCTCTCCTACAGTAGTAACACTGGGATATATGGGGTTGTATCTCTCCTACAGTAGTAACACACTGGGATATATGGGGTTGTATCTCTCCTACAGTAACACACTGGGAGATATGTGTTGTATCTCTCCTACAGTAACACACTGGGAGATATGGGGTTGTATCTCTCCTACAGTAACTCACTGGGAGATATGGGGTTGTATCTCTCCTACAGTGACACACTCGGAGATATGGGGTTGTATCTCTCCTACAGTAACTCACTGGGAGATATGGGGTTGTATCTCTCCTTCAGTAACTCACTGGGAGATATGTGTTGTATCTCTCCTACAGTAACTCACTGGGAGATATGGGGTTGTATCTCTCCTACAGTAACACACTGGGAGATATGGGGTTGTATCTCTCCTACAGTAACACACTGGGAGATATGTGTTGTATCTCTCCTACAGTAACTTACTGGGAGATATGGGGTTGTATCTCTCCTACAGTAGTAACACTGGGATATATGGGGTTGTATCTCTCCTACAGTAGTAACACACTGGGATATATGGGGTTGTATCTCTCCTACAGTAACACACTGGGAGATATGTGTTGTATCTCTCCTACAGTAACACACTGGGAGATATGGGGTTGTATCTCTCCTACAGTAACTCACTGGGAGATATGGGGTTGTATCTCTCCTACAGTGACACACTCGGAGATATGGGGTTGTATCTCTCCTACAGTAACTCACTGGGAGATATGGGGTTGTATCTCTCCTTCAGTAACTCACTGGGAGATATGTGTTGTATCTCTCCTACAGTAACTCACTGGGAGATATGGGGTTGTATCTCTCCTACAGTAACTCACTGGGAGATATGGGGTCGTCCCTTTAAATGGGCATCGATCACCCTATACATAGGTTGTTCAACTCATGTACAAAGCATTTTACACAATGCTTGTGAGGCAGCATATATATATATTTGACACCACACAACGGTGCCAATGTGATTTGGAACTGGATGGCATGATCCAACTGAAAAACAGAATGATGTACAATACGTAAGGCTGGGTGTTGTCCAGTAGGCTTTTTTTAAATCTTGAAATCGACAACATGGACACATCTCTCAGTAATTAGTTTTATTCCCTAACAGTCACAAGGATGCTTATCATATGACTATTGTCAGGGCTTTCTGAAGGATCGGACCAATACGCAGCGTGATCATAGTTCCACATCTTTTATTGAATCATGAAACCGAATGCCATATTCAATAACCTTGAAAATACAAAACAATAAAGCCGTGACGCAGAGCAGGAAAACACACTACTCACAATTAACAACCCACAGCATACAATAAGAAAACCCCTACCTAAATACGATCTCCAATCAGAGGCAACAAGAAACAGCTGCCTCCAATTGGAGATCAACCCCAAACAACACCCGACATAGAAACACAAAACCTAGAATCCACAACATAGAAATAACAACACAGACTGTCAAACAAACACCCCCTGTCACGCCCTGACCCATCTACTATAGAAAATGACCTCTTCCACTGGTCAGGACGTGACAACTATATTCCATTGAGTTGAAGCAAAGATTTGTTTCTGAACTATTCAAAACAGAGTCCTGTTCTAATCTAGTGAGCATCTGATTCTCTCTAGGGGTCTACTTCAGGGATGGGCAACTTGGATAGGGGTTGGGCCACAAAAAATCTGAACTCATCATGATCACGGATCTGCATAACCACATCCATAACCACTCATGCAGTCAGAGCCGGCCCCAGCCTTTTGGGACCCTACGTGAAATTTTGTTGGCCCCCCCCAACAAAGTTTTGCCATGGAACGTAGGAAAAAGTTTGCTGCATTTCTACACATTTTCCCATGGGGCGGAGAGAAATTAATTTAATGCCATTCAACAAAAATTGGCAGTGGGTGGAGAGAAAAAAATTGTGGTTTTACAGCTAATTTCCTGTAATTCTACACGTTTTGCCATAGGGTGATGAGAAATGTTTTCAGTAATAAAAATGAATAAGGGCCCCCGGTCGGTAATTTGACCATGATTACTACACGTTTAGATCGCTGGTTAGACTAACTTACCGATCTCATTTTTTTTGCTGACATGGGCTAATTGAGTGACTGTCAGTGACTGACATGACAAGAAAAAAACTGCTGATACACAAGCAAATTTCAAAATTGCACCTTTTTTATTCTACAATTGTAACTCTCAACAGTAAGTTGAGATCCTGACTAAGTTCCTACAAAAGCAGGCCACCAGTTGCCCATCCCTGGTCTCCTTGGTATCAAGGTCACACAGTCTTCCTCTTCTTTCTGTGGATGGCCATGCTTATATACACTATCGTTCAAAAGTTTGGGGTCACTTAGAAATGTCCTTGTTTTGGAAAGAAAAGCACATTTTTGTCCATTAAAATAACATAAAATTGATCAGAAATACAGTGTAGATATTTTTTATGTTGTAAATGACTACTGTAGTTGGAAACGCCTATGTAGATATTCCATTTTTTTTTAAATCAGCCATTTCCAACTACAATAGCCATTTACAACTTTAACAATGTCTACACTGTAGTTCTGATCAATTTTATGTTATTTTAATGGACAAAAAAATGTGCTTTTCTTTCAAAAACAAAGACATTTCTAAGTCTTCCCAAACTTTTGAACGGTAGTGTACCATTGAAATTTGAATTTTGCAGCAATTTACACAAAGAAGAGATTCAATTTAGATGTTCTGGTTGGAAGATCAAGTCTTTTAATAATGTTTTTGGTTCAGTTACTTAGGGATGATGTCACCCGCTGTCCATGCTCCTGAACATATACAGGAGTAATTCATCATCTGATGCTATTGTCGTCGTGACAACAGAGGCGTGTCTCCTCGACCCTTCTCTCCTCCACCTTTACATCTATATGATCTATGAAATCATTATTAAATGAGACGATTTGGAGTTGAATAAAATAGGCGCTAAATACATATTATCGATAACCATCATTTGCAATTTCCTCCCCTTTCTATTTTTAGGCTGGATTCTGAATAATGAAAATATGGATAAAAAATAAGGTTATTAAGGAAGGCTATTGGAAAGGGAAATATAGAGTGGCTTTAAGAGTTGAAGGGAAGCTACACAATAGACCACCAGTAATAAAGAACTATTGTTGTCAAGGCTATACAATTGTAGCTTCTATAATGGGATTGCTCAGTTATGGGCTTCTCTCTCTTTCTCTCTCTCTCACTCCCTCTCTCTCTCTCCCTCCCCCCCATCACTTTACTTCCCCCACCCTCCAGTTCATGACCAAGCACCCGTCAAAGCGTCTGGGCTGTGGTCTGGAGGGCGAGAGGGACATCCGGGAGCAGGCCTTCTTCAGACGTATCGACTGGGACCGCCTCGCCAACAGAGAGATCCAACCGCCATTCAAGCCTAAAACGGTGTGTGTGTGTGTGTGTGTGTGTGTGTGTGTGTGTGTGTGTGTGTGTGTGTGTGTGTGTGTGTGTGTGTGTGTGTGTGTGCGTGTGCGTGTGCGTGCATGAGTTACCCAGCTAGTAGGATCATTCCAGAAGTTATTGGAAGTCTATGATCAGATTAAACAGACCCTTTTATCCACATGCACAGACTGCTATCATAACAAGTCTCTTTAAAGGGGAAATCTTCAGTTCAAACAATAACAAAGCGTCACCCCTCCACTGATAGCTACAGTAAGTGATGGGCTGGAGAAATGTATCCACTCTCAAATTCATAGACAAAGCTATGGATAGAAAGACTGACCATCCATCATATAAAAATTACAGTTTTAACCATGTTTTGAGGTGATACAGTGTTTATTTACAATGATTTTGTTTATAAACAAAGGAGTAAAACAAGCTTATATTTTGGGTTCTGATGGAGTAAAAACATTTAACTAAGCTCATGAGGGTTTTATAAGTTATATTCTTCAAGAACCAATGGGGAAATATCATGAAATTAAAAGTCAAAAAGAGGATGTAGCAAACACGTATTGGCACTTTAACCTTTTAATGCAGTGGGCTAAATTAGGGTCACACAGTGTTTCTTGGTAGTCTTAAATAAATCTACTTTGAAAGAAAAGTATACACCTCACACACATGGTTATGGACTTATGGACCTGCACCGTGTCATATATAGAGTTCAAATGTATTACATTTTTAGTTTAAATCCCATTATTACACTATATATACAGCACAGGAGTCTGAAATATAACAAAACCGTTTGACATAGAAACACAACATTTTCTGCATTTAAAAAAAATATATGTTTCTAAAAAATATGAATAACATTCCACCCATGAGGCCACTAGAGGGCGATTTGGTCATTTGACTGCAGGAAAGGGCTGGAGAGCACCACTCACCTCTCTGATGCACAACATCAAAGCCACACACTTCACGTGCGCTATTACTCATAAGTGGGGTTTGTATCATATTTCTAAAGAGTTGTAAAGCTATTTTAAAATAGTTTTAGAGAGTCTGTTTCCATAACTAAATTGGCCACTGTAGAAATGTAGGCATCACTTAGTGTGTGTGTGTGTGTGTGTGCGTTCGTCCATGTGTTCGTGCCTGTGTGTGTCTCTCTGATTCATCTCCTACCCTGTATGGGTCTGAGAGCCTGCAGCCATGTGTCACTGTGGGAGGTTAAAAGACTGCTAGAGCACAGCTGCAGCCACCATCTACCCTCCTCCATCCCTCCCTCCATCCCACCATCCTCCTTTGCCACCCTTCCTATTGCTAAACACACTCTCACAACCAGGCGTGGGGGCTTTGTGACCAAACCCCCCCACCCCAACCCCCACCCACCCCTCTCTCCCTCCATCCCATCTCTCTCCATCACTGCCCCTTCTTTTCCTACAAACACACTTGCCGGGTGTGGGGGCTTTGCGACCGAACCCTCCTACAGAGGTTTAAGAATACATAGGTTTAAAAATAGCCCTCTAAAAGCCTCCTAGCCCTCACACCATATCCACCGCATGGCTACATGGCGGATGTATCAGTGTGGATTCACATTCAAACAGAGCTAATTCTGGTCTCCATTTATTCTGGAGGTATCGTGAGGTACAGTATACTGTAGTAATGAGATCATTCTGGAGGTATCGTGAGGTACAGTATACTGTTGTAATGAGATCATTCTGGAGGTATCGTGAGGTACAGTATACTGTCATAATGAGATCATTCTGGAGGTATCGTGAGGTACAGTATACTGTTGTAATGAGATCATTCTGGAGGTATCGTGAGGTACAGTATACTGTCATAATGAGATCATTCTGGAGGTATCGTGAGGTACAGTATACTGTCATAATGAGATCCTTCTGGAGGTATCGTGAGGTACAGTATACTGTTGTAATGAGATCGTTCTGGAGGTATCGTGAGGTACAGTATACTGTAGTAATGAGATCATTCTGGAGGTATCGTGAGGTACAGTATACTGTCATAATGAGATCATTCTGGAGGTATCGTGAGGTACAGTATACTGTAGTAATGAGATCATTCTGGAGGTATCGTGAGGTACAGTATACTGTAGTAATGAGATCATTCTGGAGGTATCGTGAGGTACAGTATACTGTAGTAATGAGATCATTCTGGAGGTATCGTGAGGTACAGTATACTGTGGTAATGAGATCATTCTGGAGGTATCGTGAGGTACAGTATACTGTAGTAATGAGATCGTTCTGGAGGTATCATGAGGTACAGTATACTGTCATAATGAGATCATTCTGGAGGTATCGTGAGGTACAGTATACTGTCATAATGAGATCATTCTGGAGGTATTGTGAGGTACAGTATACTGTAGTAATGAGATCATTCAAGTAAACACAATGATATATATTCTGGAGGTATTCTGGAGGTATCATGAGGTACAGTATACTGTCATAGTGAGATCCTTCTGGAGGTATCGTAAGGTACAGTATACTGTCATAATGAGATCATTCTGGAGGTATCGTGAGGTACAGTATACTGTCATAATGAGATCATTCTGGAGGTATCGTGAGGTACAGTATACTGTTGTATTGAGATCGTTCTGGAGGTATCGTGAGGTACAGTATACTGTCATAATGAGATCATTCTGGAGGTATCGTGAGGTACAGTATACTGTCCTAATGAGATCATTCTGGAGGTATCGTGAGGTACAGTATACTGTCATAATGAGATCATTCTGGAGGTATCATGAGGTACAGTATACTGTTGTAATGAGATCATTCACCCACAAAAAGTGACAGCTAGACATCCTCTTGCTGTGGGCAACTTAATGTACTTCCCTTTACCGCCTAATATCAGCCATGTCTCTGTCTCTCCCTCTACCTCCCCCCTCTCTCTCACACACACACACAGGGTGGCAAAGGAGCAGAAAACTTTGACAAGTTCTTCACACGCACCCAGCCCATGTTGACCCCTCCAGACCAGCTAGTCATCGCCAACATTGACCAGAGCGACTTCGCTGGTTTCTCCTACATCAACCCACAGTTCCTCCACCCTTCCCTCCTTCACAGTGTGGTATGAGGGGATAGATCAGGGAGAGGAGGAAGAGAGAGAGAGCGTGGTGAGAGAGCAAGAGAGAGAGAGAGAGGAGAGAAGGGGGAAGAGAGCCATGTGGACTGGGACTGGGACAGCAACCCTCCAGATTGACCACCAATCCCCTATTGTCCCTTTGTCAAAGAGACTAATATTATCTTCATGTGTTCTCTGGACTTCAGTAGGCAACATTCTGTAGACAAGCTGTCCACGAACGATCTCGATTGGAATTTGTCTGATGTGATGGAGGGGGTAAGGGAGGGGGTAGGGGTTGGTGTACAGGGGAGTATGTCTAAGTTTATCTGGTGATTGAGCGCAGTAATCATGGATACATTGATTTGAGAAGTAGGCCTGCTACAGTACAGTGAGCGTTGACATGAATTGCATACTGTTACCATGGGGAACCCTTTTGCTCTGCAACCTACTGGCCTAACATTCAGGAATGGGTTCCATGTTTTCCACAGTTCCAGAACCTCCTACTTTCTCTAGAACCTAGAGCCAAACCCTACAGTACCTTCCTGTCTGGAAGTTGTCTGTGGGACTACATACAGTATCTTATGATTCCTCAGTGTGTTGCTATGGATAGAAAGAGAGCACTCCCTCCCTATGAAGCATGATGGAACATACCCTCCTGTCCCTACCTTTCCTCTCTCTACTGTACCTACTGTACTGTACTGCCATTTCTAAACAGTCTGCTACACCACATTCTAGATTATATTTATATACCCACAAGGAGAAGAGAGGTCTATTGTCTACTGTTACACGAGTGCCAAAATAGAGGTGAAACAAATCATTTTATTCCAGTACATATCTATATAAATATATACTATCTACAGCGTCCGTTTCTTACGATATTCCTATAGTCAACTATGATGTCTTTCCTTGGGCAAAGCCGTTAACCTTTCTGATGGTGTCAGCACGCTAAACTAAGCTCAACACCGTGTTTCTCTGGCAGTTTTATTTATATACTCCAAACCGTTATCAAACGTTTACAAACGTTACTAAAACGTAACCCACCAAGTATAGCTGTGTCTAACCTGTACTGTACTGTCTAACCTGTACTGTACTGTCTAACCTGTACTGTACTGTCTAACCTGTACTGTCTAACCTGTACTGTACTGTCTAACCTGTACTGTACTGTCTAAGCTGTACTGTACTGTCTAACCTGTACTGTACTGTTGTTAAAGAACAGCTTTTTGGTCGGTATGAACAGTTGACTGATGAAACAATGATGAACATTTTAGATGGTGTCCAATTTTATTTTTGGTGAAAGCACTGGTACCAATATTCTCAGAATTATTTAGGAGAATTTATGAGCGAGACTGAATTGAGGATATGGTTCTGTTCATGAGGTTTGCGACAACATGTAACTTGGTATTCCGGACTTCTATTTATGGGGAAAAATCTAGAACTGATGCTCATGAGAAGACGATGTTTTGATTTTACTACTGAATATGCTCTTTCCATATGCACAATGAAGTTCTCGGTTGCATGCTTATTTCCTGATTATGAATAAGCGCTAGATGACTTTCTAGGGGATGCAGCATATGTCTGATATTTATCATTGTAAAACCAAGTATTATGATATTTGTTGATTATATAATTGTTGTCTGTATGAAAGTCCTACCCCACTGAAAAGTTGAATGAGATTCAGAGAATACATTTTTTTTGTTACTTATTAAACATATTCCGTATGTTTCCCTCTATACTTTTCAGTCCAGAGAGAACATTGTTTACCCTATTTGTCGACCATTTTGTAAATATCGAAAGAGCTTTTTCAAAAAGAGAAATGCCTCGCAGATTTTATACCACAAACTGAATGTGCTTTTACTACCTTAGACGGGTTAAACATCTCTGTTAGATGACTATCCCAAAAACACATGACGTTTGGCTGAATCTTTGGTAGCTTTGTTATCAGCGAAACCTTGTAATATGTATTTTCTCTATTTATCCACAGTTTGTTTTTGACTATTTTATAGGTAGAGTCAGCGAAATGACCTTGCATGAAAAGCACCGCAGATATTGCGATGAGCAGGACTCAAGACTTCACTCTCACAAAGTCACCCACAGTATCTGTACATGGCTTCCCTTCACGCTCTTACAACGTTGTAGCCACGGGACCAGAACTGCCTCGCACTCTCAGTGTGTTGCGGAGATTGACCCACTATGCCGTTTACTTTGTGCATCTTGGTCATATTGCTGACTCTACCTTTAATGTTTCACAGACGATATGCAGTATCTACAGTATGTGTGACTGTGGCGCGTGGTCCCTGGTTGAATACACTCCTACTCCTAGCCTTGGTTTCTCTTCTATCAGAGGCAGAAGTGTGTTTTCTGGCTTTCGCTGTGTGCATGTGGGGGTAAGGCCTGATCTAAGCATGAGAGAAGGCATGATGCATGTTAACACAGATCCCCAGGTGTACAGTATGAAGTTCATGTGTCACCAAGCATCACAGTGAGACACACGCCTGTCCCGCTAGCCCCTCCCACTACACTTCTCTCCTCTTTCTGTTCTCCTCTTCTCCATGTGTTTATTGGTTTGTCTTAGTGTTCAGTCTCCTGACTCAACCAAGTTATAAGTTCAGTCAGAACTCACATCTAAGCCATGGACACAATGATTAGAATGTTCTGTCTCTTCTGTTTTGGTTGTGGTTATGTAGAAGTTCTCACCTGTGCCAAACTGAGAACCTACATAATGAGAGATCAACACAGAGCAAGCACAGGAAGTTCAATCAGACACAACTGAACTGCCAAAGAATAAAGAAACTTTGGTCCATTTTTTAATACACCCTGGCCACAAAGTCACAGTTGTTTTGGCGTTTCAGCCTATTGCCAAATTTCTTGTATTTAGTCAGTTTCTGTTAGACAAAGGTATTTGTTGCATGTCCTTGAAATGTAGCTGCTCAATGGGGATGACTACTGAAATTATGTTAATATGTAACTTTGATTACATTTTAGTATTAAAGTGTCCCATCTGGACCAAATGGACCTATTAGAAATAAGGGGAACCATGTTTACACAACATTGCTGATGAGACAAACTGAGAAGTATTTCATTGAAGCTGAGTCAGGATCTTGTCAGTCCATCTAGATATTATGTTTTACTTCAAAGATGTGGAGGTTTCTACATGGAGAATATAGCACTCTCTATAGAACTTATCAGATACTAGTGGGAAAGAGAGGCCAACCATAGTTAACCCTGTGAATGACGTCTCACATTGAGAATCTATGTCTAGTGAGTGGGCGGTGTTTGGGCTACTATAGACACAAAACCTCCATGCAGTATGTACTTTTAGGATGAACTACAATCACTTGCAGTCATTATTTGAATTACCGTGGCGATCATGGGACCACAACACAGGGATGTTTTGTATGCTTTATTTTAATTTCACTCTCCTTGCTTTTGTTTGTCAAGTTCTCCCATGTCCCTTTGCTAACTGGGGTATAAAGGATACTGTGTATGAATAAACCAATGAAAATGCAATCTGCTTTATTTGTGTTGTTTTGCTTTCTGTAGCCTCCCAGGCTTCATATTTAGATTCTACATACTGGACGGTTTACTGTATCATTGTACTGCATATCACTATTGCTATCCATGAGGAATCCCACTTTGCCTCACAGACTTCAAAAGTATTCTTGCTTAAAGGCAACGAAATACCACCAATATCCAAATGCCACATTCAGTATCTTCTCACCGAACAACAGAAACGTCACAGCAATAACTTTTCCTTCTCCTCAGGGTGAGAAAAGGATGAAGGTTGTCTGCCCTCTTCATATTAACCCTTCAAACGTGGCCTGCCAGATAGGAGCGTTAAGCGGTCTAGCACCCTCGGCCTGCACACAGACAAATTGGCAGCAATCAAAGTCTACTGAGCCCTCAGATGAATCAGCAGAGTCCTGCTGTTTGTTTTGTTTTGGGCTGGGGTTCGCCTCGTAATGTGTGTGTATGTCTGTTGTTTCTCCCACTCTCTGGACCCCCCGCCCCCCTCTCTCGCTATCTCCCCCCTCTCTCTATTTCTCTCTCTCTATTTCTCTCTGTCTGTCTAAGTGGACCACTCTGCATTCACAGCACACAGACCTGGCCCGGTACGTTGGCTCCTATTATATTCCAGTTGCTGAGCAAGTGAACCTGCTCATAAAGCCATAATAATGCAGAATACTTTTGGAATCTAATGGAAGATAATCTAGATAAGATATGCCCTTGAGATATACCTCGTCAGTTATAGAAGCTGATACTGAACACATGAGTAAACAGTTTGCTTCATGTAAAGCACTCAAAGGCCCCCTACACACTTAGATTGTACAACTTATTTACAACGCATTTGACACAATGGTTGTGATACAACAGATATTTTTCTGATACAATGGACAGTTTTGTCTGTTGCTTGTGTTGTTATTTTTGTACAGAAGAACTCTCTGTTGTATCACAACGGTTGTGCCAAATGCGTTATGCATTCCTTGTGCAACATGAGTGTGTACGGGGACAAGAAGACTAATATTTTATCCCTTATAAGAACGTGACTGTAGCAGACAACTTATCACTATGCACAATGACAGTCTTTGTTGGTACACTCTAAAAATGAGGGGTTCAACAAGGGTTCTTCTAAGATCCTCAAAGTTCTTTGAAGAACCTTAGTCTTCTTGGCACTGCAAATGGCCCACAAAAAGTTCTTCCAAGAACCCCATATGAGGTGAGGTTTATCGAGGAACCTCCTTAGTTGGTGGGGGTTCTTGCAGGAACCTAACTGCCCAACTGAAACATTTTAATTTGAATTTGAAAGGACAGCAGGTGCAGGCACTTAACTGAGAAATGTAAAGATCTCCTCAATTTAAGGTAAGGTATACAGACGAGGAGGCATACAAAGGTATGTCTATTGGTATGTTATACAGATCACATGTACCATCCTCTTCCCTTACCTCTTCAATGAATAGCCCATAGACCTCTATGGACAAGGTATGTATATGAAAACCATCATCAAAAGTTTTTATTTAATTCACATTCACCACAAAAACCAAGGTATGAATACTGTTGTGTGCATGTTTTGTTAAACATCTGTATAATTACATTTTTGGGGATTCACAGACTTCACCCTCCCTACACCTCTGATGAATATAACAGGAAACCTGTTCAATCACCATGCACTGCAAAATCATTATGGCTATGGATACGGAGAACATCAACACACTAACATCAACACACCAGAGGATATAACCTTTGGACTTGGGTCTCTGCTGGGAGTTTACCTCATATTACAATTCTACTTTGCCAATAAAATCATAATAAACGGAGAACTAAAATATTGTGTTATTGTTATGCATATTATTATCATTAAAAAGAAAAGGTTCCTGGAGTACCCTTTAAGGGTTCTTCAAATTGAAACTGTGGGGGAACCTCTAGAAGTTCTTCGAAGAACCCTTTAAAATAACCCCTTTTAATGGATCATCAAATAAACTTTTGAATAACTTTTTGGGGTTCATTTTTTAAATACCCCCCTGATATTATTATTGTTAGAGTGTATGTGTTCCTTATGTTTACAGAGATTTAGAAGTAATGTCCGATTGAGCTGACATATGAAGTGTTTACCGTCAATGAAGTATCCGTGAACACGGGAACGTTGCCTTTAAATTTAAATCGAGCTGTAACATGGATTTTCTGCGATACTTCTGCCATACGCATTGAATCCAGCCCAAAGCATTCTCTCTCTCATCTGTCTTTCGTTCATGGCAGGAGCTGGCCTTGGTGCTGAAGTCCCAGGGGCCCGGGACTGTTTCTAGACAGGACAGAATAAAGGCACAGTGATTATGATGCCTTTGTATCAGCTGTTTTGCTGGGGCTTATTTTGTATTTTTTCACTAGTGAGAAGTTATTTTCTGCTCACTCTATCAGAAATGTGTGACATGTTTTCACAAGATAAGAGGACATGTTTCAGATGTATTTTTAGGATACTTTGAGGAATTGCACATTTGGGCCATAACTAACATATACGATCTCTCTCAGGCAATCTAGGGAAATCCAGAGGTAGACTTATTATTTCATTATTGATGATGTCAAAATGTTCTAAATATACAGTAAGCCATATGTGCATCTATCATTGGTGACTGGACTCCTTTAGGGTGGGATATTGACGGCACCTTCCTCGGAAAAAGTGTAAGACTGTATGTAACCTGATGAAATAGTTTGTTTTGGTTCGTTCTCTCTCTCTCTCTCTCTCCTCTCTCTCTCTCTCTCTCTCTCTCTCTCTTCTCTCTCTCTCTTCTCTCTCTCTTCTCTCTCTCTCTCTCTCTCTTCTCTCTCTCTCTCCTCTCTCTCTCTCTCTCTCTCTCTCTCTCTCCTCTCTCTCTCTCTCTATCTCGTAGCCTCCGCATTCAGCATTCCACGCAGCGTGGTGATGATATCAATTACCATGGCACAAAGCATCTGAGTTGAGCTGAAGCATCTGAGTTGAGCTGAGCAGGACAGCTAGGTGCTGGTGCGGTCTGTGGATATGTCCGTCGTCAGCAGTGAGTGAGTGAGGTCGCCTGCTAAATCCGAGGAGCTCTGGAGGAAGCGCACCTTCATGCCAAGAAGTGAGTGGCTACGGTGTGTGCACCTCCGTCCGTCTTGTCTGTTTACCCAGCGGCGCTCCAACACTTTTTGTTACTGTCTGTGAGGGGTGCAGATGAAGACACACATAGCAGGGAGAACTACTGAGAGAGAACCCAGACTCATCCTACGCACACAGATCTGAGGTACGCAATCTGATGTAATACCGACTTTATTTGGTCCAGTAAGGAATTTAAATTGGACATTTTTATTTCCCAAAGAGTTGCGTTTTGTATGACCTTCCCATTTGAATTTAAGAGGGGATATTTGGATTGAATCGGGAGTTAAAATTGATATCTGTAGTCACAGTAAATTGTTTGAAAGAAGATGAGTGATTAGACCCCAATGTAAGAAACATGTTTTCGTACTACAGCGCAGGGCACTTTGCCTCTGTTTTTACTGGTCATTTCAGGTCCATGGATAGTTCCCATGCATGCAGCGGTCTCTCCGGCTCAAAGAAATGTCACTTCACTAAACCATTCAACTTGTAGCTGTAATACAAAGTGACGTGAACAATAGTTAACTCTGCAAATGATTTACTTTATCTCACCAAAGAGCTAGATTGGACAATGTATTGTTCTGTTTTCTTTCATCATTGTTTCTGATCGATATCTTTTCGCGGATCAGAGCAATGGAAAGTTGTTTTCGTTCGGGCTCACTGTCCCTCTCCCTCTGTCAGAGAAAGAGAGAGAGAAAGAGGAGAGAGAGAACGAGAGAGAGAGAGAAAGAGAGAGAGAAAGAGGAGAGAGAGAGAACGAGAGAGAGAGAGAAAGAGAGAGAGAAAGAGGAGAGAGAGAGAACGAGAGAGAGAGAGAGAGAGAGAAAGAGAGAGAGAAAGAGGAGAGAGAGAGAACGAGAGAGAGAGAAAGAGAGAGAGAAAGAGGAGAGAGAGAGAACGAGAGAGAGAGAGAGAGAGAGAGAAAGAGAGAGAGAAAGAGGAGAGAGAGAGAACGAGAGAGAGAGAGAGAGAAAGAGAGAGAGAGAGAGAAAGAGAAAGGGGAGAGAGAAAGAGAGAGAAAGGGAGAGAGAAAGAGAGAGAGAAAGGGAGAGAGAAAGAGAGAGAAAGAGAGGGAGAAAGAGATAATGGGTCTGGGTGGGAAATTATAGAGAATCTCGCGCTACTGTCACATTTGAATGAACTGCACGATAGAGAGCCGATGAAATGAGGGTGTCGCCGCAGACAATCCGCCCTGCAATGTCCTCTGCAATACGACAATACCGAAATGACAAATGCCATCCTCTAAAGTTGGTTAGTTTGAATCCTCGAGCCGACAAGGTGAAAAATCTGTCGCCCCTTGAGCTAGGCACGTAACCCTAATTGCACCTGTAAACTGCTCTAGATAAGAGCATCTGCTAAAATGATTAGTGAAAACGAATTCAACCCTGATTGAAAGGATCAGTGGTGTCTGAATTCTCGAACGTTTTATAGCATCTACATTCTGCAGCCTGTAGCCATATAGCATATTAGTGTGATGGAATCTGTATTGAGGAAGTGTGTCCACATCTTTGGTAAATTATTTAAAATACTTCATTTGAATTTATATTTTGCCCATTTAGCGAATTAATTAAGTCTGGATTGCACAGATATGTTTTGGGAGACTGCCAATAAAATTATTCAAATATGCCAAGAGAGACAAAGATAATAAGCACATTTTTACAAAACAACACCTTAAAAGGGTTGTTTTTACTGTTGCAAAAATGCTCTGCAGTTTCGACAAGTCCATTTTATTTCTCTGTAGTACATTTTGTTCATCTGTAGACCTAAATCCTCTAAGGCTGGACATTTCCCAGTAAACTGGCTGTGGTCCCATGTTTTATAAACTGGTCTATAAATCCCCCTACAAACCCCAGTCACAGTGAAGCCCACCATGGATAGGTTTATGAGTTATGAGACTAAAAGAATGGGACTCTGGAGAAATGTGCAGCTATCAGCCGTTTACAGCAAGTTGCAAGTCTTATATAAATAGATACACGTCAATACGTAGCCTAGAAACAGAACATCACAACCATAGAGCTGAAGTATAGGCCACTATCAGTCAACACAGTGTCATATATCCATTCAATCAGGGGGAGTACTAGGATGGTGTTGATTGTAACTAACTGACAGGGCATGCTTCAGTCACTTCTGTCGTGTCTTCCGGGGCACCATTAAACTGAAGACATGTTTATCAATTAACTCCCTGTAATTATTATCACGCGATTAAACTGATTAATCGTTTAATTGTAATTAACTAGGAGATCGGGGCACCAAGGAAAATATTCAGATTACAAAGTTATAATTTTCCCAATATAACTTTCCTATATTATAACATTCTATATTATATTCTATTATAGTATAGGCCTATTATCTTCTGGTTTAAATGGTATATTTTACCTCGCGTCCAGTCTCATTCCAAACGTCGTAAATTGTTGTATCTGCACGAATCCAGCCTTTACTAAAGTCATCCATACATTAATTGTCTTAAAATCATTTATTTACTCAACTAAGTAATTCACAGAAAGCATACAAACAGTAGTTATCGTCACAAAGAATTGGTAGAGTAATGTGCCCTAGTGGGCTAAAACAGGCATGGCTGGTGTCTTGTAGAACAATGGGTCATAAAATGTTCAGCTGAGGAGGCACACAGAGTTCATTAATATTAACAATTGATATGCTAATCCTTTGCACATGAACGCTCACTCATTCGGGAACAATTGCAATCAATATATATTTACGCTCAGTGTGTCGTCGGGATCCTTGTTGGAGAGTCGTTCTGTTGGAGAGTTCTCTCTCTCTCTCTCTCTCTCTCTCTCTCTCTCTCTCTCTCTCGGTTAGAATGGATCTTTCAAAGCGACATTCATTAATGTCGTTATAGAATGGATGTTTCGTTGGTCTTTGCGTTCAATGATATAATTTACTTAGCTGCAGACTAATAATTAATATCAAAGACTTGTTCTTATTCTGTCGGTCTCGATAGTCTAAAAATTTAACCACGTGGTATAGGTAACTTTCAGTAGAGGAATTGGGTGGTCAAACCTTGGCTCTCTCTTCTGAGGTAAGCTGGTCTGGAGAAATGAAATCAGGGTGGGATTTTATACGTGAACATAGAACAGGCTTGTCACATGACGCCTGGTCCTGTCTGTGTCCCTGGGGGTGTGCCGATGACTGATTTAATCTTTGAACAGAAAATACATTCTATTACATTAACATCAGTACATAGCATCTCAATGTATTACAAATAGCTTTATCCTTATTAATACATTTTATACAACCATTTAGATGCAAGTCCCATAGCTGAGGCTATTATATAAACAGTATTATGGTAATATGACTATATTGTCTCTTCTGAGTATCACAAAATTGTACCAAGCGGACCAGTTCGTAGCTGGATTCTTCACCAATCTTTTATACCTTCTCCAGAACATAAATGTCGTTCAGTTCCCCAATTCTGTGAGTTGGAAGAATTTCCTGTGTCTCTCTATGGGCCATGTGGCAGGAGATTCTCCTGCCACAGGGCCTGGGTGGGGGGAGGTAGGTTGGGGGATGGTGCAAGGGGGAGGGGGTCAACTGTCCTCCCTGTACTCAAAGAGGGCAACGTCATGACACTTCTAACCATCCAGTTGTATAACAGGTTGGGTGTAGGTCTGATGACACATAGAGGATGCTTATGGGCCAGACAATATGAATTGCTGGGTATATACAGTAGGACAGGCCTTTTTCACAAGTTGAGATGTTTTGTAGCCGTCACAGTTGTCTCTTTTGTTGACAGTTTGCCCCTCTGATGTTTTTTACCTCCTCCCTTTTACCAGTGATGATGTCATGAACACGATCACGCGTCCATAAAATGTTCTTACTCATTCCCTCAACAATCACCTTGGTGTTAATTGGGGGATTTTCATACCCAGTATGACACATCATTTGTTTTAATAAGTCACACTAAAGTGAAAACATGTCTAAATTTGACTTTTGACTCACTGCCTGGTGTGAGTGAGTGACAAGGTTTTGAATGTAAATAGAAGACTGTCTCTGTATTCAGTCTCACTTCAGTCTGCCATGGTGAATGTTTCCTGTCAGAGTTCAGAGGCTATAGCTAATGAAATAGTAGAATCAGATTATAACTAGTAGATGTCTGTGTGTGTGTGTGTGTGTGTGTGTGTGTGTGTGTGTGTGTGTGTGTGTGTGTGTGTGTGTGTGTGTGTGTGTGTGTGTGTGTGTGTGTGCGTGTGCCTGTCTGTATAAGTTTGTGTGTGTGTGTGTGTGTGTGTGTGTGTGTGTGTGTGTGTGTGTGTGTGTGTGTGTGCCTGTCTGTATAAGTTTGTGTGTGTGTGTGTGTGTGTGTGTGTGTGTGTGTGTGTGTGTGTGTGTGTGTGTGTGTGTGTGTGTGTGTGTGTGTGTGTGTGTGTGTGTGCGTGTGCCTGTCTGTATAAGTTTGTGTGCGTGGATGTGTGTGTGCTTGTTTATGCATTCGAGTGAGATGTACAGAGATATACAGATGCATGTACAGTACCAGTCAAAAGTTGACATGCCTACTCATTCAAGGGTTTTTCTTTATTTTCACTATTTTCTACATTGTAGAATAATAGTGAAGACATCAAAATTATGAAATAACACATATGGAATCATGTAGTAACCAAAAAAGTGTTAAACAAATCAAAATATATTTTTATTTGAGATTCTTCAAAGTAGCCACCCTTTGCCTTGATGACAGCTTTGCACACTCTTGGCATTCTCTCAACCAGCTTCATAACGTAGTCACCAGCAATGCATTTCAATTAACAGTTGTGTCTTGTTAAAAGTAATTTGTGGAATTTCTTTTCTTAATACATTTGAGCCAATCAGTTGTGTTGTGACAAGGAATGGTATACAGAAGATAGCCCAATTTGGTAAAGACCAAGTCCATATTATGGCAAGAACAGCTCAAATAAGCAAAGAGAAATGTCAGTCCATCATTACTTTAAGACATGAAGGTCAGTCAATCCGGAAAATTTCAAGAACATTGATAGTTTCTTCAAGTGCAGTCGCAAAAACCATCAAGCGCTATGATGAAACTGTCTCTCATGAGGACCGCCACAGGAAAGGAAGACCCACAGTTACTTCTGCTGCAGAGGATAAGTTCATTAGAGTTACCAGCCTCAGAAATTGCAGCCCCAAAAAATACTTCACAGAGTTCAAGTAACAGACACATCTCAACATCAACTGTTCAGAGGAGACTGCGTGAATCAGGCCTTCATGGTCGAATTGCTGCAAAGAAACCACTACTAAAAGACACCAATAATAAGAAGAGACTTGCTTGGGCCAAGAAACACAAGGAATGGACATTAGACCGGAGTCCAAATTTGAGATTTTTGGTTTTAACCGCTGTGTCTTTGTGATACGCAGAGTAGGTGAACGGATAATCACCGCATGTGTAGTTCCCACCATGAAACATGGAGGAGTAGGTGTGATGGTGTGCGGGTGCTTTACCGGTGACACTGTCAGTGATTTATTTAGAATTCAAGGCACACTTAACCAGCATGGCTACCACAGCATTCTGCAGCGATACGCCATCCCATCTGGTTTGCGCTTAGTGGGACTATCATTTGTTTTTCAACAGGACGATGACCCAACACACCTCCAGGCTGTGTAAGGGCTATTTGACCAAGAAGGACAGTGATGGAGTGCTGCATCAGATGACCTGGCCTCCACAGCCACCCAACTTTAACCCAAATGAGATGGTTTGGGATGAGTTGGACCACAGAGTGATGGAAAAGCAGCCAACAAGTGCTCAGCATATGTGGGAACGCCTTCAAGACTGTTGGAAAAGCATTCCAGGTGAAGCTGGTTGAGAGAATGCCAAGAGTGCGCAAAGCTGTCATCAAGGCAAAGGGTAGCTACTTTGAAGAATATAAAATATAAAATGATTAACACTTTTTTGGTTACTACATGATTCCATATCTGTTATTTCATAGTTTTGATATTCACTATTATTCTACAATGTATAAAATAGTAAAAATAAAGAAAAACCCTTGAATGAGTAGGTGTGTCCAAACCTTTGACTGCTACTGTACATGCATCTGTATATCTGTGTGCAGTAGGTGTGTGCATGCTTACATGTGACCTAACTTAAAACCGTTCCCATCCAACCATCCAAGACATTCAAGTCCTTAGTTGAAGATAAATTCAAGCCATACTGAGAGACATCATCGTGCTTTAGATTGGCAATCTTGAACATCCAGCTGACTGATAGTTGCATTTGGCTGGGATTTAGCTGTGATGCCATCAAAATGAGACAATAGATTGATTTGTAGCACTTTGACATTTCATGATGGCTAGGATTTAGACTCCTAATCTCCCTGTTTGGGTTGGAATTGTTTAAACAGCACAGTGAGCACACCCAGAAACATGAATCAGAGACAGGAATCAGGGATGAGAGAGAGAGAGGAGAGGGGAGAGAGAGAAAGAGTGGGGGGTGAGAGAGAGAGAGAGAGAGAGGGGGGAGAGAGAGAGAGAGAGAGGGGGGAGAGAGAGGGGGGAAGAGAGAGAGAGGGGGAGAGAGAGAGGGGGGGTGAGAGAGAGAGAGTGGGGGGGTGAGAGAGAGAGAGAGGAGGGGGGAAGAGAGAGAGGGGGAGAGAGAGAGAGAGGGGGAGAGAGAGGGGGGAAGAGAGAGAGAGGGGGAGAGAGAGAGAGGGGGAGAGAGAGCGGGGGTAGAGAGAGAGAGAGAGGGGGGGGAAGAGAGAGAGAGGGGGAGAGAGAGAGAGGGGGAGAGAGAGAGCGGGGGTAGAGAGAGAGAGAGGAGAGAGAGATGGGGGAGAGAGCCATGTGGACTGGGACAGCAACCCTCCAGATTGACCACTAATCCCCTATTGTCCCTTTGTCAAAGAGACTGTCTCTCTAAAATTCCAGACCTAAAACCTTGATTTTGAACTAAATTACCTGAATGGACTATTACTACCAAGGACTATCAAGAACAAACTTCTAACAAACCAAAACCTGCAGGAGAAACACAAGTGAACCTGGAAATACCATCCAACACATAACTGAGTGAGTATTGTTCAGTCTGAACCTACTACTGATGCCAAAAAGTAAAAGACAATTATCTCTAGGTAATGTTGTTATATAAAGCTTAATAAATAAATAATACTAAACTACCAAACTGCCAGGACAGAACTGACCTGGTTGCAACTTCAAGTGAGAGGTGTGAAAACTCTTGAGCCAAACAATGGCAGGATAATTTCAAAGAGAGAGCACAGCAGGAAATGCTCTCTCTCTGTGACAACTCCCCAGCACTGATCACACCCAGGTCCCAGATCTGCACTGCTCCTCCATCATTGAGAGGGGTAAAGTCACAGAACTGGAGAGAGACATGGTGGTGCTCAGAGACCCCCCCCCCCCCCCCCCCCCCAACAACACCCAGAAAGCAGAAGGTGGAGATGGACAGCTGTCTGAGAGCTGACTGCTCTACGGACTGAGGTGAGAGAACTTAAAAAGGCACACATGGCACTGAAGGAGAAGGTGAGAAACCTGAGGTGTGACAGAGAGCAGGACACTCCCCCAGAGAAGCCAGTCGAACAGCCCACCTCAGACCCAGACCACAACCTCAACACCACAATGGGACAGACAACACAGGACCCACCAACCCAACAGACCCCACTCCCTCCTAACAGCCCCCCTGTCAGCTCCCCTGATAGCTACCTTGAAAACCCCCACACATCCACTGTGGACACACAAAGACAGAGATTGTGCTCCTCATTCACTCAAATGGCAAATACATTTAAGATGATAAACTTTTTCCCAAAGTGGCTAAACGCTGGTGCCCAAACACTAGGCATGCCCTGGAGATGTTGTCAGAGGACAGACTAGGGTCCCCCAGCCACATCATAATTCACACGGACATAAATGACCTGAGGGCCCAGCAGTGAAGGGCGGCCACAGCACTCAAGGGAGTGATTGAAAAAGCTTCTTCCACTTTCCCCAACACACAAGTGGTTATCTCCACTCTGCTACCACGAAAAGGCTTTCACCCTGCCACAATACAGCAGGTGAATGCAAGCATTAAGCAAGACTGTGCCTCAAAACCTAATGTCTACCTGGCCCACCACTCCAACCTGGACTTGAACAGCCTTTACGACCAGGTCCACCTCTACAAGGCAGCAATCCCAACCCTCATCCATAGCCTCAGCACCTTACACAGGAGCAACAGAGCAACGGACACCCCGCCCAGACCTGCAAGACCCGCTCCTGAAGGACCTGCACCGAGAGAACCCATACCAAGAGGACCTACACCCAGACCACAGCATCACCAGCCACACCCCAACCAGTTAAGACCACCCCGAGCAAACCCTGGCCACACCCTATATAGGCATCCCATATCAGACTTTTGCCCCTTCTGCCCACCCCATGCCCCCCGCCCCTGCGGCAAGGACCTCAACATGACAGCAGGACATATGCCCAGGCCGTGAGCAGCGCAACAGGCCCAACCCCCACTATTATACCCGCCCAAGCCCCATCCTGGGACCTAAGAAGTATGTATCAGATGCTCAACATGCTCTATTCGCACCTGCTGTGATGGTCCGGGCCTGAACCACACAAAAACAACACTAGACGCTATGTATCACAAAGCTTTTCATATCTCATCCTGGAATATACAAGGTCTGAGGTCATCTGCCTTTGGCCTAAAGAGCAGGAACCCAGACTTCATCAAAGAAATTGGAAATACAGACATTGTCATCCTACAAGAAACATGGTATAAAGGAGACGGACCCACTGGTTGCCCTCTAGGTTACAGAGAGCTGGTAGTCCCATCCACCAAACTACCAAGTGTGAAACAGGGAAGAGACTCGGGGGCATGCTAATTTGGTATAGAGCAGACCTAAATTAGTCAAAACAGGAACATTTTACATCTGGCTAGAAATGAATGAGGAAATGATATCTACAGAGAAAAATATCCTTGTATGCTACCTATATCCCGCCAATAGAATCCCCATACTTTAACGATGACAGCTTCTCCATCCTAGAGGGGGAGATCAACCATTTCCAGGCCCAGGGACACTAGTCTGTGGCGACCTAAATGCCAGAACTGGACAAGAACCTGACACCCTCAGAACACAGGGCGACAAACACCTATCTGGAGGTGACAGCATTCCCTCCCCCATATGCCCCCCTAGACACAACTACGACAACATAACCAACAAAAACGGGTCACAACTCCTGCAGCTCTGTTGGACACTGGGTATGTACATAGTCAATAGTAGGCTTTGAGGGGACTACTACGGTAGGTACACCTATAGCTCATCTCTTGGCGGTAGTACTGTAGACTACTTTATCACTGACCTTAACCCAGAGTCTCTTAGAGCATTCAGAGTCAGTCCACTGACACCTCTTTCAGATCAGAGCTATGCTCAATCATGAGGCATCAAAGCCAAAGGAACTGAATAATATTACAAAACGCTTTACATTTTTTACATTTTAGTCATTTAGCAGACGCTCTTATCCAGAGCGACTTACAGTAGTGAATGCATACATTTCATACTTTTTTTTCTGTGCTGGCCCCCCGTGGGAATCGAACCCACAACCCTGGCGTTGCAAACACCATGCCATGCGTTGCAAACACCATGCCATGCGTTGCAAACACCATGCCATGCGTTGCAAACACCATGCCATGCGTTGCAAACACCATGCGTTGCAAACACCATGCCATGCGTTGCAAACACCATGCGTTGCAAACACCATGCGTTGCAAACACCATGCGTTGCAAACACCATGCGTTGCAAACACCATGCTCTACCAACTGAGCTACAGGGAAGATGGAAGGAAAGTAGTGTGGTAATCTGTCAAAAAAAACTATTAGGCAACAACAAATTAAATTCCTTCTAGACAATTTCCTGGACAAAATGTTTCACTGTAATATTGAAGGTGTTAACTTGGCAGTAGAAAACCTAAACAAACAACAAACAACAACACGAGTTATCTATTCAAAATGGAGATGTATGTGTAACGTCCGTCGTTCAAGGTAGACGTTGAGTTCATCATCTTTTATTTTAACTTCTATGGGCGTCCCACCCTAGTCAACAGCCAGTGGAATACAAATACCTCAAAAATGCTATAACTTCAATTTCTCAAACATATTACTATTTTACACCATTTTAAAGACAAGACTCTCGTTAATCTAACCACATTGTCCGATTTCAAAAAGGCTTTACAGCGAAAGCAAAACATTAGATTATGTCAGGAGAGTACCCTGCCAAAAATAATCACACAGCCATTTTCAAAGCAAGCATATATGTCACAAAAAACAAAACCACAGCTAAATGCAGCACTAACCTTTGATGATCTTCATCAGATGACACTCCTAGGACATTATGTTATACAATACATGCATGTTTTGTTCAATCAAGTTCATATTTATATCAAAAAACAGCTTTTTACATTAGCATGTGATGTTCAGAACTAGCATACCCACCGAAAACTTCCGGTGAATTTACTAAATTATTCACCATAAACGTTGACAAAATACATAACAATTATTTTAAGAATTATAGATACAGAACTCCTTTATGCAATCGCGGTGTCAGATTTTAAAATAGCTTTTTGGCGAAAACCACATTTTGCAATATTCTGAGTACATAGCTCGGCCATCACGGCTAGCTATTTTGACATCCACCAAGTTTGGGGCTCAATAAACCCAGAATTACTATTAGAAAAATTGGATTACCTTTGCCGTTCTTCGTCAGAATGCACTCCCAGGACTTCTACTTCAACAACAAATGTTGTTTTGGTTCCAAATAATCCATAGTTATATTCAAATAGCTTCCTTCTGTTTGTGCGTTCAGGTCTCTATCCGAAGGGTGACGCGCGAGCGCATTTCGTGACAAAAAAATTCAAAATATTCCATTACCGTACTTAGAAGCATGTCAAACGCTGTTTAAAATCAATTTTTATGCTATTTTTCTTGTAAAATAGCGATAATATTCCAACCGGGCAACGTTGTATTCATTCAAAGGCTGAAAGAAAAAAATGGAGTAGTCTCGTGAATGCGCATCTCAGTCTCACTGTCCCCAGGCTGACCACTTACAAATTCTGCTGCTGTTCTTTGCCCAGAGACAGCAGACACCCCATTCCACTTTCTGGCGGCTTTAGAGAGCCAATGGAAGCCTTAGAAAATGTCACGTTACAGCACAGATGCTGTAGTTTCGATAGAGATGCAACTGAAGGACAACAAATTGTCAGACAGGGCACTTCCTGTATGGAATCTTCTCAGGTTTTGGCCTGCCATATGAGTTCTGTTATACTCACAGACACCATTCAAACAGTTTTAGAAACTTTAGAGTGTTTTCTATCCAAATCTAATTATATGCATATTCTCGTTTCTGGTCAAGAGTAGTAACCAGTTTAAATCGGGTACGTTTTTTATCCGGCCGTGCAAATACTGCCCCCTAGCCCCAACAGGTTTTAAAGGTGAACCAGCAACAAAACAATAAACACAACGAACGAAAAGCTTCGTAGTGCAAAATACATGCAACCAAACAAAGACAAGATCCCACAACTGACTGTAGGAAAAATGGCTGCCTAAGTATGATTCCCAATCAGAGACAATGATAGACAGCTGCCTCTGATTGGAAACCATACTAGGCCAATCAAAGGAAAAACCAACATAGAATTACAACACATAGAATGCCCACCCCATGTCACACCCTGACCTAACCAAACAGAGAAAAACCGGCTCTCTCAGGTCAGGGCGTGACAGTATGGATAAACCACATCTCCAATATTTTTGGCTCTATAACAAAGAACAAAGAACAAACAGCAAAAACATATATACATGATCAAATACAAATCTTAGAATCAGCTATTAAAGACTACCAGAACCCTCTGGATTCTCCAATTACATTGAATGAACTACAGGACAAAATACAAACCCTCCAACCCAAAAAGGCATGTGGGGTTGATGGTATCCTAAATGAAATGATAAAATATACAGACCACAAATTCAAATTGGCTATACTTAAACTCTTTAACATCATCCTCAGCTCTGGCATATTCCCCAATATTTGGAACCAAGGACTGATCACCCCAATCCACAAAAATGGAGACACATTTGACCCCAATAACTACCATGGGATATGCATCAACAGCAACCTTGGGGAAATCCTCTGCATTATCATTAACAGCAGACTCGTACATTTCCTCAGTGAAAACAATATACTGAGCAAATGTCAAATTGGCTTTTTACCAAATTACCGTACATCAAACCACGTATTCACCCTACACACCCTAATTGAGAAACAAACAAACCAAAACAAAGGCAAAGTCTTCTCATTGTTTTTTTGACAGATTATGGCTCTGATGTTTAGGCATTATAAAATCCATGTACACAAACAACAAGTGTGTGGTTAAAATAGGTAAAAAATACACATTTATTTCCACAGGGCCAGGAGGTGAGACAGGGATGCAGCTTAAACCCCACCCTCTTCAACATCAACAAATTGGCGAGGGCACTAGAACAGACTGCAGCACACGGCCTCACCCTACTACAATCTGAAGTCAAATGTCTACTGTTTGCTGATGATCCGGTGCTTCTGTCCCCAGCCAAGGAGGGCTTACAGCAGCACCTAGATCTTCTGCACAAATTCTGTCAGACCTGGGCCCTGACAGTAAATCTCAATAAGACATAAATAATGGTGCTCCAAAAAAGGTCCAGTTGCCAGGACCACGAATACAAATTTCATCTAGACACGATGTTATACCTCAGCCTAAACATCAGCGCCACAGGTTACTTCCACAAAGCGGTGAACTATCTGAGAGACAAGGCATGAAGGGCCTTCTATGCCATCAAAAAGAACATAAAATTGGACATACCAATTAGGATCTGGCTAAAAATACTTGAATCAGTTATAGAACCCATTGCCCTTAATGGTTCTGAGGCCTGAGGTCCGCTTACCAACCTATAATTCACAAAATGGGACAAACACCTAATTGAAACTCTGCATGCAGAATTCTCCAAAAATATCCTCTGTGTACAATGTGAAACACCAAATAATGCATGCAGAGCAGAATTTACCCGATACCCGCTAATTATCAGAATCCATAAAAGAGGCGTTAAATTTCTACAATTTCTACAAAGCCATCACCTACAGAGAAATGAACCTGGAGAAGAGCCCCCTAAGCAAGCTGGTTCTGAAGCTCTGTTCACAAACACAAACAGACCCCACAGAGCCCTAGGACAGCAACACAACTAGATCCAACCAAATCATGGGAAAAGAAAAAGATGATTACTTGACACATTGGAAAGAATTTATAAAAACGGGAACAAACTAGAATGCTATTTGGCCCTAAACAGAGAGTACACAGTGGCAGAATACCTGACCACTGTGACTGACCCAAAATTAAGGAACGCTTTGACTTTGTACAGACACAGTGAGCATAGCCTTGCTATTGAGAGAAGCCGCCGTAGGCAGACCTGGCTCTCAAGAGAAGACAGGCTATATGCCCACTGCCCACACAATGAGGTGATAACTGAGCTACACTTCCTAACCTCTTGCAAAATATATGACCATATTAGAGACATGTATTTCCCACAGATTACACAGACCACAAAGAATTTGAAAACAAATACAATTTTGATAAACTCCCATATCTATTGGGTGAAATACCACAGTGTGCCATCACAGCAAAAAGATTTGTGACCTGTTGCTACAAGAAAAGAGCAACCAGTGAAGAACAAACAGCATTGTAAATACAACCCATATTTATGTTTATTTATTATCCATTTTGTACTTTAACTATTTGCACATCATTATAACACTGTACATAGCCATAATATGACATTTGAAATGTGTCTATTCCTTTGAATTTTTTTATTGATTATTTCGCTTTTGTTTATTATCTTTTTCACTTTGGGAGAGAGCAAGAGAGGGGCGCAGTGGTCTAAGACAGTGGATCTCAGTACAAGTAGGCGTCACTGCAGTACTTGTTTCAAATCCAGGCTGTGTCACATCCGGCTGTGGTTAGGAGTCCCATAGGGTGGTGCACAACCTAGTCACTGTCTGGGTTTGGCTGTCATTGTAAATAAGAATTTGTTCTTAACTGACTTGCCTAGTTAAATAATGGTCACGTTTAAAAAAAATTGAGACAGAGAGAATACCTGTTCTGAAAGAATATGAATCACAGAGATCATCTGCTTTCATATTTTTCGTTTATCCCTCTCTATTTTGTCAATTTGTCCAATTTTTATTCCAAAATCTCCTCAATTACCACCTTTCTCTCTCTCTCTCTCACTCACACACACACACACCAATCATGTAAGCATGTCCTCCTTCAGCGCTTAGTGTTCCTCCAACACTCTAACGCCTGCCAGCACGCCCACACCTCCCACACAGTCATTTATATCCCCTCTCAAGTCCAGGGGAATTCACCACAATGAGCCTACAGCTGTGTTTTAAATCAGGACATTAAGTCTATTCACTGAGAAACATTTTCAGTCTACCTTTGAAATGTCTATTCAAACACCTCATAGCACCCAGCCACGCATTCTCCCACTGTTTCTTTCTTGTGTGGCTGTAAGGTGTTGCTCTTCATGCTTTATCAGTAATTGGCCTGTAGATTCATCCACGTGTCCTCACAGCCACAGAGCAGAGAGAGAGAGAACTGAAAGGATAGTATTAGAACATCAGCACAGGGTCGGGCGGCTGTGTTTGTGTCATGCTGCTGTCAGCGAGCTAGCTCTCTCTCTTTCTCTCTTTCTCTCCAGAGTGAATAGAAATTCCGTTACGCCTGCAGCCGCCCATCTTCTTTTCATGGCAGCTGAACGCCATCTCCTCTGTCTGTCTGTCTGTCTGTCTGTCTGTCTGTCTGTCTGTCTGTCTGTCTGTCTGTCTGTCTGTCTGTCTGTCTGTCTGTCTGTCTGTCTGTCTGTCTGTCTGTCTGTCTGTCTGTCTCTCTCTGTCTCTCTCTCTCTCTCTCTCTCTCTCTCTCTCTCTCTCTCTCCTCTCTCTCTCTCTCTCTGTCTGAGTGACACAGGGCAGTATGACATGTATCTCTGTCTGAGAGATCTAGCAGCATTGTGCTGTTATACATCATCTACCAATCGTACAGAAGAGCATGCCAGTCAATTGTGTGTCTGTTCCTTTTATGGTCCTTTGCACCCTAAGTGTGTTCACTACCAGTAGGTCTCTCTGCTTGTGCCACCAACTACATCTGTGTCACCCCAATAACAGTAACAACCCTCTACTTCTCCCCATAGATCTGACCTCTCACCCCTGACCTCTAACCTCTGACCCAGTGCCCCCTGCTGGTGCGGACCACCTCTGATCCTACCGTGATGAGCGTGTGCGGCAGGAAGGCTCTGGCATTGCTGAGCAGCGTGTTTGCGGTCAGCGGGCTGGGGCTTCTGGGAGTTGCGGTCTCTACAGACTACTGGCTGTACCTGGAGGAGGGGGTCATCCTGCCCCTGAACCAGACCACTGACATCAGGACCTCCCTGCACTCTGGACTCTGGAGAGTCTGCTTCCTGGCAGGTCACTACCATCTCCAGCTGATCCTGGATCAGACCAATTGAGACCAATTCTAGGTGTAAACTCTTAGAAAAAAAGGTTACAAAAGTGTTATTTGGCTGTCCCCATAGGAGAGCCCTTTTTGGTTCCAGGTAGAACTATTTTGGGTTCCATGTAGAACCCTCTGTGGAAAGGGATCTACATGGAACTCAAAAGGGTTTTACCTGGAACCAAAAAGGGTTTCTCAAAGGGTTCTCCTATGGGGACAGTTGAAGAACACTTTTAGGATCTAGATAGCACCTTTTTTTCTAAGAGTGTAACTATTAGAGAGTTTAAATAAGATCTGACCCTGTGTCAGTGGTAAGGAACACGTTTGTTCTTCTTTCTCACTGTCTGGTTGTTTTGGGGAATGAGAGGGAGAATGTTGCATTTACGCATTTGCGGTGAAAGGTGGCAGAGCTAGAGCGGTGTTTGTCGGACCCGAAAGTCGGTCTTCTCACAAAATCGTCTGTAGCATCCGAACGGTTTGGCCTACAGTGGTTCGGCCTACAGTTTAGCCTAACTATTATGACCCCTCTACGGAAAGTCTCAGCATGTCTTCCTGTCAGCATGTCTCCCTGTCAAAATAAAGGTTAAATAATAACCTCTACAATCTCTTTATAGGCTCTCTATAATCCCTCTCTTCTTCTCTTCCAGGTGAAGAGGCAGGTCGCTGTTTCACCATAGAGTACATCATGCCCATGAACTTACAGCTGACCTCTGAGTCCACAGTCAGTGTACTTAGTAAGTTATATTTCTCTAATTTTCCTTCTCTCTGTCTCTGTCTCTCTCTCTCTCTCAATCTTTATTGGGTGGTTGCCTCTGTTGCCAAAGCAATGTATACATAATTGAACAATATGCTTGAGCAACAATAATAATATATATCAACTTTTGGGCCAGTTGCTCTAAAGGGTCACTGCCTCTCTTCTCGATGTACAGCGTTTGATTGAATAGACCCTGTCTGTGTGTTAGTAGATGAAGCACTCTGTGGTTCAGAGTGAGTGGGTGGTTGTAATACTGCCAATGTATTCAGGACAAATAAGGACAAGTGACACAATGTATCAACATATGGCACCCTCTTGTGGTTACTTAGCTGAACAGTGTTTCTACCTGAATAGCTGAAGCGGTGAGAGGGAGCAGTGTACCATTAAGAAGCTGTATGTGCATTGGAAGAACTATTACTGAGGTGTTCTGAGTTCCTGTTCGATGAATGGAATGATAATATCAGTCATGGCTTGTAACCAGCGTTCTAAACTGAAGAAATGGAAGAACAGACTGAATGCGAGAGATAATATATTCACTCTTGGGTGGCAAGAGACTTGAGTAAAATGGTGCTTCTTTATCATCAGTATATAAGCTTTCACATCCCCAATTAAGGCTCTAATGCTTAAACGTAATAACAGTTTTATTGAAATGTGTTTTCCTCCTCCTAGTGTGTCTGAATGACGACCTCTTTACTATTCAAGTCTCTTTCCAATTGCCCCGAGCCCAGTCTGCCCATACAGAATAAAATGAGTCATCAGAACTCCCACCCTCTCTGGGTCTCCACCCTGCTGACTCCTCTCTGCTTCAGAATACTTATTAGGTAATAACTCTGAGGAGTCACACTGAGGGGACTTTGACTCGCTCTAAAGTCCCAGCCTCATTAGGTTTTGGTTGATGCCTGTTGAAAGCTCTCTGGTAGACAGGAAGATTGTTTGGACCCTCTATGTTCAGAGTTTGAGATGAAAGTAGAGTATAAGAGTTTGTAGATGACAGTAGAGTATAAGAGTTTGTAGATGACAGTAGAGTATAAGAGTTTGTAGATGACAGTAGAGTATAAGAGTTTGTAGATGACAGTAGAGTATAAGAGTTTGTAGATGAAAGTAGAGTATAAGAGTTTGAGATGAAAGTAGAGTATAAGAGTTTGAGATGAAAGTAGAGTATAAGAGTTTGTAGATGATTGTAGAGTATAAGAGTTTGTAGATGAAAGTAGAGTATAAGAGTTTGTAGATGATAGTAGAGTATAAGAGTTTGTAGATGAAAGTAGAGTATAAGAGTTTGTAGATGAAAGTAGAGTATAAGAGTTTGAGATGAAAGTAGAGTATAAGAGTTTGTAGATGATAGTAGAGTATAAGAGTTTGAAGATGAAAGTAGAGTATAAGAGTTTGTAGATGAAAGTAGAGTATAAGAGTTTGTAGATGAAAGTAGAGTATAAGAGTTTGTAGATGAAAGTAGAGTATAAGAGTTTGAGATGAAAGTAGAGTATAAGAGTTTGTAGATGAAAGTAGAGTATAAGAGTTTGTAGATGAAAGTAGAGTATAAGAGTTTGTAGATGAAAGTAGAGTATAAGAGTTTGTAGATGATAGTAGAGTATAAGAGTTTGTAGATGAAAGTAGAGTATAAGAGTTTGTAGATGAAAGTAGAGTATAAGAGTTTGTAGATGAAAGTAGAGTATAAGAGTTTGTAGATGAAAGTAGAGTATAAGAGTTTGAGATGAAAGTAGAGTATAAGAGTTTGTAGATGAAAGTAGAGTATAAGAGTTTGAGATGAAAGTAGAGTATAAGAGTTTGAGATGAAAGTAGAGTATAAGAGTTTGTAGATGAAAGTAGAGTATAAGAGTTTGAAGATGAAAGTAGAGTATAAGAGTTTGTAGATGATAGTAGAGTATAAGAGTTTGAGATGATAGTAGAGTATAAGAGTTTGTAGATGAAAGTAGAGTATAAGAGTTTGAGATGAAAGTAGAGTATAAGAGTTTGTAGATGAAAGTAGAGTATAAGAGTTTGTAGATGAAAGTAGAGTATAAGAGTTTGTAGATGACAGTAGAGTATAAGAGTTTGTAGATGATAGTAGAGTATAAGAGTTTGAGATGAAAGTAGAGTATAAGAGTTTGTAGATGAAAGTAGAGTATAAGAGTTTGTAGATGAAAGTAGAGTATAAGAGTTTGTAGATGAAAGTAGAGTATAAGAGTTTGAGATGAAAGTAGAGTATAAGAGTTTGTAGATGAAAGTAGAGTATAAGAGTTTGTAGATGAAAGTAGAGTATAAGAGTTTGAGATAAAAGTAGAGTATAAGAGTTTGTAGATGAAAGTAGAGTATAAGAGTTTGAGATGAAAGTAGAGTATAAGAGTTTGTAGATGAAAGTAGAGTATAAGAGTTTGAGATAAAAGTAGAGTATAAGAGTTTGTAGATGAAAGTAGAGTATAAGAGTTTGTAGATGAAAGTAGAGTATAAGAGTTTGTAGATGAAAGTAGAGTATAAGAGTTTGAGATAAAAGTAGAGTATAAGAGTTTGTAGATGAAAGTAGAGTATAAGAGTTTGAGATGAAAGTAGAGTATAAGAGTTTGTAGATGATAGTAGAGTATAAGAGTTTGTAGATGAAAGTAGAGTATAAGAGTTTGTAGATGAAAGTAGAGTATAAGAGTTTGTAGATGAGCATAGCTATATGTGTCTGTGAAATTCTGTTTCTGTATAGTATAGTTGATGTTTTTGTCTTTCGCTCTCTCTCTCTCTCTCTCTCTCTCTCTCGCTCTCTCTCTCTCTCTCTCTCTCTCTCTCTCTCTCTCGCTCTCTCTCTCTCTCTCTCTCTCTCTCTCAGAGATGATTCGTTCAGCCACTCCGTTTCCTCTGGTCAGTCTGTTCTTCATGTTCATCGGCTTTGTGCTCAACAACATCGGACACGTCCGACCTCATCGCACCATCCTGGCCTTTGTCTCCGGAATCTTCTTCATCCTCTCAGGTACTCTTCTAATCTTCCATCTCTTCCTCCTCACCTCCTTTTCTTTCTCCTCTTCTTCCCTACTTCTCCTCCTCCTTGTTTTCTGCTGTCTCTGCTTCAGCTACAGAATGTGACGGTGTCTATCTCGCTTTAACACGATCACTATCTGTCTTCTCTGCCTGTCTGTTTCTTTCTCTGGCTGATGTTCAGGCTTTGAAGGTTTGTTTAATCTCTCTTTTGCCTCCCCTCTCTCTTTCTGTTATCTCCCCCTCCTCTTCCCTCTCTTTCTCTGTCAGGTCTGGCTCTGGTGGTAGGTCTCGTGCTGTATATATCCAGTATTAATGACGAGATGTTGAACAGGACTAAGAGCAGTGAGTCCTACTTCAGCTACCGGTACGGCTGGTCCTTTGCCTTCGCTGCCATCTCCTTTCTGCTCACTGAGGTACTTCAAAATTCAAAAGTCACTCGCACATCTGAGCTATCTTTGTTGCAGGTGCATGGTGACAGTTGAAAAAATAAGAAACATGCACTCACTGAGGTACAACATTTGTTGTAGAAAAAATCTACATTATATGATAGTTCACTACCAAAGAATATGTTTTTTTATTGTCACATACACTGGATTGGTGAGGTGAAATACTACAGCCATAGTAGTAGAGCAGCCCTGGAGCAAATTAGAGTTAAGTGCCTTGCATTTCACCTTGTAGGCTCGGGTATTCGAACCAGCAACCTTACGGTTACGGCCCAACACTCTAACCACACCACAGACCTGTCGTCTGCTGGTGTGGTACCCTCTCTTCTGGGTCTTCTGGGTCGTCTGGCTCTCTATACTACAGAGTGCAGTGTCCTCTAACCTTTATCGTCTCCTGTCTGTCTCTCTCTGTCTCTCTCCCCTCCAGAGTGCGGGCGTCATGTCCGTCTACCTGTTCATGAAGCGCTACACAGCCGAGGAAATGTACCAGCGCCACCACCCTGGCTTCTACCGGCCGCGCCTCAGTAACTGCTCTGACCACTCCGGTCAGTTCTTACACCCGGAGACCTGGGCACGCGGACGCAGCCCCTCGGACATCTCCAGCGAAACCTCGCTCCAGATGAGCGCCAGCTACCCGGCCCTGCTCAAGTGCCCCGACTATGACCAGGTCTCCTCCTCACCCTGCTGAAGGGGTCATCAGGTCAGGGCAGGTCGCCGAGGGTCAAGGGTGAGAAGTCATAGGTGATGTTGCTTTTAGATACTGATCTAAGGTCAGCTTTCTTTTTTCTTTTTTAAGTTATCTGGAATCTGTGGAGAGTTGCTGGAAAGTTGCTGGGTGTGGATAGAACCTCCCGCCTGCTTAGTTTACTGGGATATCAGTCCCAGTAGATATACAGGGAAGCCTCTGTCTCTTTATTTTGTTGTTGTTCGTTCCCATTGTGATGCTGTGTCCTGGACCTTGTTTGAAAACCTCTACCAGCCATGATTGCTGCTGAGGCAACAGGTGAGGCCGCTGTGCCACATCTTACCTACAGATGGCAGCAAAGTGCAGAGTTCTTTCAGGAGTATTCACTTCTCACCTATTTTCTATTATATCAGGATACTGCCACTGCTTAGTTAACTTGACGAGGACCAAAATAACATTTACACAAATGTTTGAACGGGAACAATACATGTCACTATGTTAAAGCGTCAGTCAGCAGTTGAAACAATAACAAAGCGAACTCCCCACCCGTTTCAGTAAAAAGCTGAGGGATGGGGCTGGAGAAATGTAACTACTCTCAAATTCATAGACAGAGCTATGGACGCAAGGACTGGCCATCCATGATATCTAAATTATAGTTACCATGTTTTGAAGGTATATAGTGTTTGTTTACAAACATTGGAGTGAAACAAGCTTTTATTTTGGTTTCTGATGGTTACGACAGTTGAACTAAGCACATGAGGCATTTGTAATATTATAACATCATATTCTTAAGAGGTCCAAAAATGGATGAAGCAACTGCATATTCCACCTTTAAATGTGTATGTGTAATATGTTAAATTGTGTAGTTTGCTTCATGTTGGAGTTTTTAAATGGATGTGTCCCTGCTGGCTCACGGATCTGCCAACATTACGTTTTCATGTTATGGAATCTCCCCCCAAACAATGCTTTGTTTATGTATCATGTAAAAATGAATTATTTGAAAAGTTATTGGTATTTATTCTTAGACAGATTTTTTACACATGCATATGTATAACTGTTGTACATTGTATGGATATAGCGAACCATTGTAAAACAAGTCAAATATGTAGTTGCTGCTTAAAATGATTAATTCTGAGTGTCAGCTTCATGCCTTTGGCATAGCAACTGTTGCATACAAACTGTACTGTACAATATCTGGAGAATATCTAAATGTGGGAAATAAATAGACTTTGCGAAATCTTTTTAATGACATTGCCTGTGGATGGAATGGAATTTCATTCATTAACTCCAGTTTCAAGATATTGATGTTCTGAGAACTAACGCAGCAGGGTAGGAGAATTAATGAAGGTTAGGAAAAGGGTTAGTTAGAGCTAAAATGCTAGTTGTCAACAACTGCTATCCCCAACGTGACAACTAGATGGCGCTGTAATGGTAGCCACAACCTATAAACCATCAGTCTGGACAAACCATCTGTATCATAACACCGATTAATGGATTGGATTTAAATTTTGCTTCCATGTATTGTAATGTCACATCAATACACTGGGAGTCAGTGTTGCATCACTTACACTATGAAGCAGACAGAATCCCTTCAGGTCAGAAGGGTATAGAATCAGGACTTAAACACCCATCTGCCCTCTATGTTACCGAAGAACTCGGTCCCCCTCTTTCAAATCATTTATTTGCACACCTTATCAAGACACTGTGTATCTATTTATTGGCCAATTAAGGGGGGAACTCATGTTACTCTGACCTTATCTATGTCTGTTTGCTGATCAATAAAGGGTTTCACATAGACTTTAACCATCAGTAAAGGGTTTCTCGCTCTGTAGACTTTCCCCACCACTCCATAGTGACCATCTGTCTCTAAACTCATAAGAATGTTCATAGACATGGTTTGGATGTCAGTTGGTTGGTTACTGTTCAGGACATGTGTTTTTCCAGTTACATTTTCTTTTCCACTGCTTTTCCACCATGTAAAAAACAGGCAAATATTGTATCTAAAGACTAGTTAAATAATTACTACCCATGACAGTTGGTACTTAGACGATTAACATAAATTAAGTTAATTACCTATGATCCATAATAAAATATACATTTCAGCATATTATCTACTTCTAAACTGGATGATTAATTGCATATGCAAATATGTAGGTCAAGCTCAATAAATAATAAATAAATACGTCGTACAACGGATGTAGTCTTTATGTATACTTTATGTAGCTTTCCACGTAATGTACAATGTGACCAATAGCTTTTACAGAGATATAAAAGTTCATTTAGCTATAGCCCCACACAAGGAGCAGTAGTAGGTAATATTCTGCCCTGAGATCAGGGGTCATATCTTACAAACACATAGAAAAACTCTACCGGATTCAACTTTATCAGTCTGCATTATAGTTCGGACATCATCACTTTCATCATCATCAATATTACTACCACCCATATCCTATTCATCCTCAACATCTGCCTTATCATCATCACCATCATCAGTATTACTACCACCCATATCCTATTCATCCTCAACATCTGCCTTATCATCATCACCATCATCAATATTACTACCACCCATATCCTATTCATCCTCAACATCTGCCTTATCATCATCACCATCATCAATATTACTCCCACCCATATCCTATTCATCCTCAACATCTGCCTTATCATCATCACCATCATCAATATTACTCCCACCCATATCCTATTCATCCTCAACATCTGCCTTATCATCATCACCATCATCAGTATTACTACCACCCATATCCTATTCATCCTCAACATCTGCCTTATCATCATCACCATCATCAGTATTACTACCACCCATATCCTATTCATCCTCAACATCTGCCTTATCATCATCACCATCATCAGTATTACTACCACCCATATCCTATTCATCCTCAACATCTGCCTTATCATCATCACCATCATCAATATTACTACCACCCATATCCTATTCATCCTCAACATCTGCCTTATCATCATCACCATCATCAATATTACTACCACCCATATCCTATTCATCCTCAACATCTGCCTTATCATCATCACCATCATCAATATTACTACCACCCATATCCTATTCATCCTCAACATCTGCCTTATCATCATCACCATCATCAATATTACTACCACCCATATCCTATTCATCCTCAACATCTGCCTTATCATCATCACCATCATCAATATTACTACCACCCATATCCTATTCATCCTCAACATCTGCCTTATCATCATCACCATCATCAATATTACTACCACCCATATCCTATTCATCCACATCATCACCCCCATCGCCATCATTATCATCCTCATACCTGCTGGAAATGGACTTTTCCTGACATCACGTTATATAGTATTTGTTTCTGATCATGTTTTTGACTTGTGTACAGAAGACCCCAAACTGACCTGATGCAAAGTACAGCCAGTAGGTGTAACATGTTTCAGAGTATTCATACAACAACAAAAAGGAGCCCCAAAAACCTATACATTATTTACATATACATAACTTAAGTCTTTAGTTTTAACGCTTACGGACAGAATGGAACCATTTGACAAAGAAAATAAATACAAACAAGATAGTAGATTATATTTTGTAAGGGGAACACAAAAAGCAAGCAAGGATCTTAGGTTACAAATGAAAAGCATATGGGTCACATCAACGCATCGCCCTTGACTGACGCTGTTGGCATAGGTTTGGACCTCGAGACACTGAAAGAAAAGCTTAAAATGACTGGTACCCTATTGGGCTGTTTCACAAACCCATATTCAAGACTACAACACATTTTCAAAGTTTGTTCAATTGCATTGCAGACACTCCATTGAAAATGGAGTAACTCCAATAGTAGGCTAAATATAGGTTTATGTAACCACCCCTATAATTCACAACCAAAGTAAAAAAGTATGCACATTTTAATATTCTGTGGACCACACAATGTATGGAATCAGTCCAGCTGACTCAAGACTGTAATGTTGTAGTTTTTCTAGGTTATGTCATCCTAATTTCAGCACTAACCTAGCTTTGTATTCTGAGGTTGCAGCAGAACTGCTGCAATGGCACCTGGGAAAAAGAGTTGAGCACCATAGTGGGATGATTACATGGTTCATGTTTAGGGCCAGGAGTGTAAGGCCCAGATTTGTTCCTAGTCAGGTCACATGTTCATGTACAGTTACTGCAGCCCTGGAACTTTCTCTCCTTCCCTCCCTATCTGACACACTCACTCCATCTCTCACATCCGCTCTCCTCTTTCTGCCATGTCTCTCCATCCACCTGAACATTCACAAGAGGAACTCTGTTTTTCTACCATCTTCATAAATGATCACATACAAACCTTTCTGTATAATGGATGTCAGAGATGACATTAAGATAGTCGTTAAATGTCTGCTCTTGGCTTGCACACTGCTGTGTTTACATACATACATGCATAGATACTGTGTAGATACACACAAGTTAGCACACCCACTTCTAAATGCACTTTATGGTATATCTACAAACAGACATACATGCATGTGTATGTGAAAAATTGCAGTTTTGCTTTTGAAGTCGTCCAAAATGCAGAAGTCACCTAGAAAGCAGGGGTTGGAACCAGTTCTGGGAACAGAACCAAAAAATAAAGACATTTTTTAGGAACAGAAACAGAACCGTGTACAAAAGTGATCTCTAGTGTTCCGGAACATAACTGTTTTTTTTTCAAATCTTGAGAACCAGGTAATAATGTCCTTTTGAGTTCCAAAAATAAATTAAAATAAATTCTAGTATATAATATTCTGTAATTCGGTGAAGTTATAAGGCTAGTAATACCATACACACATTCTAATTCAAGTCCTGTCATGATGTTTAGCGCTTCAAGCCAAGTCCCCTCCATGTCCACCCCTCTCTCTCTCTCACTCTTGCCCCACCATGAAATTTCAGTCGCATCTCACACCTGCACTTATGTGACCAATTACAAATGTAAACAACAATCTAATCCGTTCCATAGCAAGCTGCTCTATCGGCACTAATTGGTGGAGTAAATACATTTGCTAAATGTAAAAACGCATGTTGATTTCACAGGTTAAACATTTAATGAAAAGGAACTATATGAGCTGTTACTTTTTGGGGGTTAGAACTGGTTCAGAACTTTCTTTTCTGGTCAGAAGACTGGAACGGAATGAAAAAATAGGGTTTCTGCTCGGAATGGAATGATTGGGAAATAATTTCTGTTCCAACCCCTGCTAGAAACACATGGAAGTAATCAGAACGAATGTGGGGAACACAGGAGGGCAGTGCGGGGGAGTAAAGAGACGAGAGAGACAGAGACAGAAAGAGAGAATGTGTGTTAATACATGTTAATACATCCCACTGGCTTCCCTTGGTACTCTGTAGTGTGGCTGAACCACACTGGTCCTATAGAGGGATATCTCCCTGTGTTGGTCCATATATTGGTCCTCTGCTTTAGTCCTGGGACGTCATGTCCCTGTAACTCCAGCCCCTGGTACTGCAGCCAGGGCTGGGGAAGTGTCCAGAATGGGGAGGGAGGTTGTCTTCAAGACCGGAGCCTGTCCTCGTTGTCTTCAAGACCGGGTGCGAGTTCTATCAGGGTCTGAAGGGTCAGATGGCTATCTTTGGTTAGCCATCCATCTCTCTAGTGACAAGTTGGGTTCTGGGGGTCTAGGGGGAGAGGGATAGTAGGGAGGGAACTTCATGAGTGGAGTCTGTCCTTGGGAGTGGAGGGAGGGATGGGTGAGGGGGAGGGAGAGAGGGGGAGTGTGGAAGGGGTGTTTAACTTCATGAGTAAGATCTGTCTGGGGAAAAGGATTGGTGGGCTGAGAAAAGGGGTTTTGGGGTGTCCCAGTTTGGGATGTCCTGGGATGAGGGGTGTCCCAGGAAGGAATGTCCCTCCTCATTTCTTGTTGGCAATCCGTCTTTTCCTGGTGGCCAACATATCGTAGAAGGGATCCCTGCTGATGCTCGCCCTGGAACAGCCAATCAAAACAAATAAATAATAATACGCCAGGGGGAAACTTTTTTTTATATGGAAATGCGGCCACATTTCTACAAACCCCTGCCTTAACTAACTAGATCAAAAAAATACAAGTTTGTTCGGTGACCTAGTTTTGTTTCCATGGTTTCTGAAGAAAACCTACCCACCCCCTTTTTTCTTATTTTCATCAGCACTCCGGTTCCATCTCTTTCAGAGATACTGTCGTTCCCTGATTCCCTGTTCTAGAACCCTTCCAAGTGTTCTCATTCTAGCATACTCTCTCCTCTCTGCAGTTTTCCAGGTTTATAGGTTGGATTGCAGGGCAAACAATAGTGCTCTAAATTATCGACCCTCCAGCTCTCTTTTTCTGGGAGAGAAGGCCCTCGGTACAAAGCGAAGTGAGTCACAGAGCCATTCTGGCTCCGGCACAGAGCTCAGTTTCAGTTTCACGGGTGTAAAATCCTGTTAGCACCAGCACAAAGCCAAAACCAGCTTAACCCCCCACTGCGGATTCTCTCTCTCTTACTCCCTTTACATTGTCCCCCACATACGACTATGTCTCTGAGCTATGACAACAATTCCTCTCCTTGTTTAAGCTTTTGGTTATTTACCGCAACCTAATTTCAGAAAAACAAAAGAAGAAACCCCGGGGCGCCTTTCTTTCTGGAAATAAATTAAACAGAGAATGAAATAGGATGAAGTTTATCCATGAAAAGACATTGCGACACATTGAAATGGATATGAATGTGATACCAAATATTGACTTATTACAATGGTGCAACAGTATAGCAAATATATTGAGTTAACCTACATAACATTTATTTGATACAGTTATATAAGAGCTTCATAGCACAGTTCAGAATTTTCCAAACTCACACAGATGGTCCCCTAAAAGTAGTCTAAACTGTTTGTTTAAAAACTGTCCTAAATCGCGATTAAAGATAAGAGGATAAGGAGCAAGACTATACGACCATCCCTATTTTACTGAGGAAATGTGATTGACATAAAAGCCTTTTATCTTGGCTAAATCCTTATTGACTCCCTCTGGAGAAGATAACACACACACACACACTGCATGGTAATGGTTAGCCTCTGTGGCAACAGGGGGGAAGCACTGGGGCTTTAGCCCAGTTTGAGCCTCCTTTCCTGGCCAGGCTAGCTGGGCTCGCTCCCCATCTCCTGGGGTGCTTTAAGCGGTAACTAATCCATCCCGTATTTCCCCTGGGGGAGCTAACTAGCATTGTAGCCTAGATAGTGAATGTGTTGGGAAGTGGTTTTGGGAAGCTAACTAGCCATGCAGCCTAGATAGTGAATGTGGTGGGGAGTGGAGGGAAGCTAACTAGCATTGTAGCCTAAATAGTGAATGTGAGTAGTGCCAGGAAGCTAACTAGCATTGCAGCCTAGATAGTGAATGTGGGTAGTGCCAGGAAGCTAACTAGCATTGTAGCCTAGATAGTGAATGTGGTGGGGAGTGGAGGGAAGATAACTAGCATTGTAGCCTAGATAGTGAATGTGGTGGGGAGTGGAGGGAAGATAACTAGCATTGTAGCCTAGATAGTGAATGTTGTGGGGAGTGGAGGGAAGCTAACTAGCATTGTGGCCTAGATAGTGAATGTGGTGGGGAGTGGAGGGAAGCTAACTAGCATTGTAGCCTAGATAGTGAATGTGGTGGTCAGGAATCTTACTTGATGGACTTGATCCACTCCTCTTTCTCCTCAGTCGTGGGCGCCGATATCCTGTACACCGTGTGGTTGCCCTCGACGACCCGGCCGTCCGCCTCCGTCTTACACGCCTTGATCACCGAACCCTTGTGGTTGGGGTTGTAGAGCTCGAAGCAGTTCTGGGGGGGGGGGGGGGGGGGGGGGGTAGTGGTGTAAGGGTGGTCCAACATTTTAGGAAACCCTAGTGTCTTTCCCCAGTAATCAGTTCTGATGGGTGAGGAGATGGTTGAGTTGAGTGGGTACTAGCATTGTAGCATAATCCCAACAAGGTGGAGGTGAAAGGGTGTTTGTATTGCCCAACAATTAGAGAGACCCTATCCTCAACTAGGTTACATGTTCCAGGTCAAATACATGACTAGAAATATGGAAGACTATGTTGACTTTTGACCCCTGGTTATATAATGAGTTGGGCTTCTTGTGGGAACCTTGTGGATGAGGTTGACTACCAGTACCACCTAATATAATAGTGACATAATAAGGTTTCAAAACGGATGTGATGCAGTATCATGAAGCACTCACTGGTTTCCTGGGTTCCTCCACCTCTCTGATACTGAGGTTCTCTAAGGGGATGATCCCACGAGGCTCCTTATCCTGGAGGAGAGAGAGGGAGAGAGAGATAGAGAGAGATAGAGAGAGAGAGAACAAGACATGATTTGTGACATTGTTTCATAGACTGCAAAACAACCTTCATTCCCTCTGCTCTGCTCTCTCTAATATAACTAATGATGTTAGTGTCTGGCAGGCAGGCAGTCTGGAGGACAGAGAGATAATGATATGATCCTCTAGGATAATACAAGGGTAGAGGACAGACTGCTGATAAAGCAACTATCTCTGGATAGAGAGGCAAATGCTTTGATAAAGATGCTGTGATAAAAAGCTTGCAGTTATACTACCACATATAAATGCGTGTACAAACACACAGGCAAAAAGCGTACTTGCCTACAATACTGCGGTCGCACACACACACACATTCACACACACCACACATACTTACTGTTGTGTACTCAAAGTAGTACAGGCAGTTGTCTGTCAGGATGAACCACCTTCTCTTCCAGGTCTTCACTCTTCCCCCTGAGACAGGAAATAGGAAGAGGAAACAGGAAGTGATGACACAATGGAATTAGTGACAGACTGACAGCCTCCACCATACTCCTCACAGTAGGAACAACAGGAGGAAGGCACTCCAACAAGACCAGAGCTGGAAAGTAGGCAAAGTAATGGCCGCCTTGACCACAATAACATGACAGCTCTAGTGTTATAAATCAGCCAAGATAAATAAATAAAGTTACTGAGAGATTTGTCTCAAACAACGGAAGAAAATCTATATACTGTACGTAAAGCATGTATACCAATGGCACAGGAGAAATAGAAGATGAGTGAGAAAGCGAGAGAAAGAGAGACAGAGAGTGAGAAAAGAGAGACAGAAAGAGGAGAGAAGAGAGAGAGAGAGAGAGAGAGAGAGAGAGAGAGAGACCTTACACTTCCTCTAAAACACCCCATCCTCCTCCTGTGGACCTAAGACACTGAAAGATCAAAGCCAATGAACTCTGCTGTTGGTAGTTGGCACCACTGATTGAGAGGTGATTAAATTCCATCACAGGATTTGTTCAGCAACGTGATTGGTTACACCATCTCTTCCAGTTACTGCATAGAGAATATTCAATGATTACTCACACAACTCCTGAATTATTGCTAACTTTGCACACTCATTATTTAAAGGCAATGGAATAAAATGCTATTGGATCTCCAGAAGAAGGAAGGTACACACCACACACACACACACACACACACACACACACACACACACACACACACACACACGAATGTGTAAGCACAAATGCAAATACACACCAAACCCCCAAGCAAAGATTGTTACATTTTGTAGCATGGGTATACCAAAGCTGAGGGGTATAGAGGGGAGGCAACACACAGTTGAAATAGTTTTTATCAGTGTTCCCCCTCAGGCAACTACAGCCCAATACAGTGCAGCACTCAGCTGAAATGAAACACACAGAGATGCAAGGCAGGGATGCTGAGAAGACTCCCTGTTGGAAGACAGCAATACACACACACACACACACACACACACACACACACACACACACACACTCTTAGCCCTTAGCACTGGTATTCACATAAAACCATACTAAATACAGCTTGCTGTTTGTTTATGAGTGGAGCAGGCATTCAAGACATTTAAATGTATGTTTTTCTTTCCACACAGTCACATTTCAGCGCTATGCCGATTATTTGTGTATTAGTTGGGTAAACTGGGCTACCATGTTGTACATGCCACACAAAAAGCGTAGAAATAGACAGATATAACAAGAGAGAAGTAAGCCCTGATCCAATGTTATACTTTTGAGTTACAACTCAAATCAAAGTTTATTTGTCACGTGTGCCGAATGCAACAGGTGTAGACCTTACAGTGAAATGCTTACTTACAGGCTCTAACCAATAGTGCCAAAAAAGGTATTAGGTGAACAATAGGTAAGTAAAGAAATAAAAACAACAGTAAAAAATAACAGTCGCGAGGATATATACAGGCACCAGTTAGTCAGGCTGATTGAGGTAGTATGTACATATGGTTACATTTACAGACGCTCTTATCGAGAGCTACTTACAGTAGTGAATGCATACATTTCATACATTTTTTCTCCATACTGGTCCCCGTGGGAATCGAACCCACAACCCTGGCGTTGCAAACACCATGCTCTACCAACTGAGCCACACGGGACTATGCATATATGACTATGCATATAGTGATATAGTGATATATAGTGATATATGATGAACAGAGAGTAGCAGTAGCGTAAAAGAGGCGGTTGGCAGGTGGTGGGACACAATGCAGATAGCCTGGTTAGCCAATGTGTGGGGGCAATGGTTGGTCGGGCCAATTGAGGTAGTATGTAAATTAATGTATAGTTAAAGTGACTATGCATATATGATAAACAGAGAGTAGTAGCAGCATAAAAGAGGGGTTGGGGGGCACACAATGCAAATAGTCCGGGTAGCCATTTGATTACCTGTTCAGGAGTCTTAGGGCTTGGGGGTAAAAACTGTTGAGAAGCCTTTTTGTCCTAGACTTGGCACTCCGGTACCGCTTGCCATGCGGTAGCAGAGAGAACAGTCTATGACTGGGGTGGCTGGGGACTTTGACAATTTTTAGGGCCTTCCTCTGACACCGCCTGGTGTAAAGGTCCTGGATGGCAGGCAGCTTAGCCCCAGTGATGTACTGTGCCGTACGCACTACCCTCTGTAGTGCCTTGCGGTCGGAGACCGAGCAATTGCCGTACCAGGCAGTTATGCAACCAGTCAGGATGCTCTAGATGGTGCAGCTGTAGATCCTCAAAAGGTTCTGAGGACCCATGCCAAATCTTTTTAGTTTCCTGAGGGGGAATAGGCTTTGTCATGCCCTCTTCACGACTGTCTTGTTGTGTTTAGACCATTCTAGTTTGTTGGCGATGTGGACACCAAGGAACTTGAAGCTCTCAACCTGCTCCACTACAGCCCCGTCGATGAGAATGGGGGCGTGCTCGGTCCTCCTTTTCCTGTAGTCTACAATCATCTCCTTAGTCTTGGTTACGTTGAGGGATAGGTTGTTATTCTGGCACCACACGGCCAGGTCTCTAACCTCCTCCCTATAGGCTGACTCTTCGTTGATCAGGCCTACCACTGTTGTGTCATCTGCAAACTTAATGATGGTGTTGGAGTCGTGTTTGGCCATGCAGTCGTGGGTGAACAGGGAGTACAGGAGGGGACTGAGTGTAACCGATGTGAAATGGCTAGCTAGTTAGCGGGGTGCGCGCTAATAGCGTTTCAATCGGTGACGTCACTCGCTCTGAGACCTTGAAGTAGTTGTTCCCCTTGCTCTACAAGGGCTGCGGCTTTTGTAGAGCGATGGGTAACGATGCTTTGAGGGTGGCTGTTGTTGATGTGTGCAGAGGGTCCCTGGTTCGAGCCCAGGTAGGGTGAGGAGAGGGATGGAAGCTATACTGTTACATGAGCACGCACCCCTGAGGGGCTCCTGTGTTGAGGATCAGCGTGGCAGATGTGTTGCTACCTACCCTTACCACCTGGGGGCGGCCCATCAGGAAGTCCAGGATCCAGTTGCAGAGGGAGGTGTTTAGTCCCAGGATCCTTAGCTTAGTGATGAGCTTCGTGGGCACTATGGTGTTGAACGCTGAGCTCTAGTCAATGAATAGCATTCTCACATAGGTGTTCTTTTTGTCCAGGTGGGAAAGGGCAGTGTGGAGTACAATAGAGATTGCATCATCTGTGGATCTGTTTGGGCGGTTTGCAAATTGGAGTGGGGTTTCTGGGATAATGGTGTTGATGTGAGCCATGACCAGCCTTTCACAAAGTGATGGTTGTCTTTTGCATCTCCTTTCTATCCATTCCATTTCTACAATTGATCGTTATTAATCCACAGCTGAGAATATCTGGAATGATCCTGTTTTCCGTTTGTTGTTTTTCTTGCCCTCCAGGTGAGACATGTCATAGGATGGGGTGTGGCAGATTGACTGTGCATCCTGTGGTTTCCTGGGTGTGTGTGACTGGGATTTGTCCTAACAACGTTCTTGTGGGAGAGCTTTGTCCCAACATTCCTACAGGGCTCATCACTGACCATCCCTTAGAACAGTAGTGTCCATGGAAAAACACGTTTGTAACGCACACTAAGTACTACCAGAGAGTTTTTAGCACCATCTTTGGTCTTATTCATTTAATTGAATCTCTCATTTCCTTTGTCTTTTAGTCGATAAATCCATGCTAAAAAGTCATTAATCATATACATGCTGTTTTCATATTTTTCTGGGGAGTTTTGCCTGGCGTATTTACATGAGGTAAAATGCTTAAAATCCTTTCTCTTAATTTCCACAGTGTACAGAGCGATCCTCTCTAAAAGAGACTAATTTGTTCATAGCCTTCAGGGTTTATTTTTACTGGGACAAATGAGAATTATTACAGAGAAAACTCCAGTTGTAAATTGCCTGGGCAGAGAGAGCACTATAATATAATAATTCACAGGTCTTAAGGCACACTGGGACTATTTGCATACATATATACTGGGTTTGATGAGACTGCAGAGACGTTACATAGAGGCAGTGGAATGTGCAGCATGTCTGAGCCAGGGTGTGTGTGTGTGTGTGTGTGTGTGTGTGTGTGTGTGTGAGACAAGGCTTGGCCCACCTGCACTGAGTTGGCCTTTAACCCTAACAAGTCATAATAAGGCAGTTGGATTTCAACGTTACAACGGCTGTTGAAACAGGGAACT